>NW_009620078.1:0-11528 GCF_000690535.1 Cariama cristata
TCGCTCTCCCGCCGGGCTAAAAGCTGGGAAGGGAAGGTGTGTCGCCTCCTTCCGTGTTTTGCCCTCCCTGTAGAGTGGAAGATTGAGCTGTGGAAAGCCTGGGGGCAAAACTCAGTCAAAGAAGTAATGCCCATGGGTTTGCGTTAATGCTTTCAACCAACCGCCAGCAGTGAATCTGGCCCTTTCGCTTTGGGGATAAAACCGAAGTTTCCGTACAGTCATTTAGTCTGTCTGGTGGTGATGTCACCCTAGTCTAGGTGCTGCGAGGTTTGCTGATCTTGGTTTTCTTCTGTCTGGTCATTTTCATCCAATTCTCCGGTTAACTTCAGTTTAGGTAAATATTCTTAGTCATCTAAGCAGCTTCTTAACGCTTGCTTTTTCAGGTGTAGCTCGTAAGCACTGGTGGAAAGCAAGTTACAACTCTTTACTTACTGAAGATATCATGCCTTCAGTAGAGTTTTCATCACGTTAACCTAGCTCAATGGTAAAAAAACCCGAAACCTTTAAAAGACAGCAGCAAGGATCCCGAAGCTATCTGAAGGTGTTGACTAGTTGCAGGTGCGAGAGTGGTCAAGGTCTTCATTTCCAGATTGGCACAGTGTAAGGAGCATTAAGTAAAAAGCACTTACCAAGTTCAGTCCTTCAAGCTTGCTTGTTTGTTTCCTTCTGACGAGGACATATTCACGCCGAACAGTTTGCTAACACGGTAGTAAATGCCTCCCTTGTCCCTCGTTCACTTTAAGCTTTATGTATTTGCCCAAACTGCAGCCCTAGAAGACATAATGTAAACTGGAAAAAGTTAGTCAGAGTCTTCGGTGGAGAGAGGGTGACCGGGAGGTGAATTGCCAGAGCAGTGCAAAGATACGTACGTTCCCTTCGCAGATGTCAAAGCCTGTCAGAAGGCAGTTAGCTGAATTCTTATATCAGCTCACTTCTGTGGCTGTTCCTTTTGATAGCGTTTAACCTAAAACAAAGCTTACACTTATCTTCTAAAATAAACATTTACACGGGGAATATTCCATGTTCCAGTTTTGGCTCTTTATTACTGTAAACTACCGCTCCGTAGCTAATGTTCTCGGTTCTGTGGTACTGAATTCTGTGAAGGCCTACCCGCTTTGCAAGGAGCTGTTTTAATTTGTTATGTAGCTTAAAAAAAATGCCTTTCCTTCATATGTTACTTGGAAAGCACTATTTCGTGTGGTGAATTAAGCTGCCAGATGGGTTACTCATTCACTTTGTGGTAAACCACCTGTATATGACAGTTTCTTGCGGAGTGTTTTCTAGTCAATAAAGCAGTTTTGTAACAGATGGTAGAATCTTACAATACTGGCGTGTACGGAATGAATCATAGTACAGCCATGAGTATCTCTGGTGTAAAACCGTTCTTTGTCCACCAGACTTACCTAGAGCTCCCCGTATCACACCGTTCAAACAAGTTCATAGGTTCCTTTCTGTGTTGTGTACAGCCCTTCAAAAATGTAGGTTAACTCCGCCAAAATCAGTTTCACTTCTGAATCCTCACCGATGCAGTTGAAAGAACACTGAAGTGGTCCCCTAGTTTTCAGGAAACGGAGTTTTCTCAATGTCAGTGCTTCTAAAATAGCAAGTCATGCCCTCTGGGAGTTTGTCACTGAGAAGTTACCGGCATGGCTACAGGCCCCAGAAATGATTTTTAACAGTCGAAAGGAGAAAATTCTTCTTCTCATTTTACGTTTCCAAATCCATTCTCTGTCAGTCCTTGAACAAAAAAAAAAAAAAAAAAAAAAACAAAAACCAACCAACCAAAAGAAGATTTATGTAAGTTTATTATTAACATACTTTTACTCTTCCTTTTAAGATTAATACAGCAAGTTCATGGAAAAAATTACTTTGGAACAGTCTTTGGAAATTATGGGATATAATTGCAGTCAGGCTTCCTCTGTTGCATCTGTTTTCGTATCTGCTCTAAGAATATGAAGAAAATTATTGTGGAAAAGCAGGTAGGGTGAGAAAGTGTAATTACTGCTATGGGAAAAAATGAGACCTGCCTTTCAAATGATTTAATCAAATGTTTTAAGAAAGAAGGTAGGTTCTTTGTTCTTTTAAAGATATTCTTTTTGTAGATTCTCTTCTCTGAAAAAGAAAGCTGTTGTACAATTAAACATATACATAGAGGGTTATGTCATGCAATGTCACGCAACATAAGAAACCACACAGTTGTAGTCTTTAACATCTGTCTGTCCTCCAACAAGGAAGGCAGTATTGAAAATTTTCCACGCTTGAACATGATACTGGAAGCTTTCCACAGCAGCGCCGATGCTGAAAGCTCCACGCAAAGAATGCCGACGTTAGAAACTTGTCCCTCCCGACGCCATGCCTTCCTCCCAGCACCCTCGCGCCTGGAAAAGCGCTTCTCTCTGCGCCTGCTTCCACAATACACTGTCACTGGTTTTTCATTCCGCCACGCTGTTCCTTTTCAGGCGAAACCACAAATTCTGTCTCGAGAGATTCAGTCCGTGTTACTCTTCTAAAGCAGTGATCTACGCAGTATTGACTTTGGTCGGGCCGCGGGGTTAATTTATTACCCACATGTGGATGACAGTTGTGGGGAAGAAGCATAAACTCCAGGACTTGAAGCTTACTTCTGCTTGAGTAATTCAGCTCATGAAACGACTGTGAAGTTTTATAGCTCCCTGGCTTTGAGCCCTTTTGAGTTTCTCATCTGCTCCACAATTACAACTTTGGGAGCTATTGTTAACTGCGCTTAATCTTCAGTAAACTGCACGTGAGGAGAGATGAGTGATGTAGCGACTAGAAACGCTGGGCAGAAGGAGAGAAAAGACAGGGCGGGTGAGACCAGGTTACAGAGCTGAGAAATGGATCTAAAGAAAAAAGTGTGTCACGGACAACAAAAATGTGCGATTGGAGTGATAATACTTTACGTCATACCGTATCTCTTGGCTTCTGGGGGCAGCTTCTGCAGCTTTTCTGGATACTGGCGTCAGCGTGGACAAAGCAAGGGAGGAAAGTAACAAAGACCTTTTATTTGAATTAACGTTTCCATCAGCGGCTCCATCGCAACAGATACCGTTCAGCGTAGGAAATTGCAAACTACAGTTGCATGACCTTAACTCTGACCAAACTTTCGTTCTGATGTAAGTGTATTACATGGTGACAGCATCAGTTTTAATTCAGTCAGTTGGATGAAGACGCTGTACTGTCTTTCCCCAGAGACTCTGCTATTACCCAAATTCCTGTATGGAACATGCCGTAATGTAGCCTTCACGGCAATAAAATTCTGCTTTGGAAAGCGATCGTTCTTGATTGATCACTGCTGAAGGGGTCTCTCTTATGGACTGGAGAAGTCAGTGTTTACCGGACGAATAATGAACGCGAGTTACGGCTGCTCTCGATTTTAATGGCACCTAACTTCACTAATAGTAATGCAGGATGGTGAAAGAAAAAGCAAATTTAGCTTTAATCATCAATTTTTTGTTACAGAAAAAGATTAAAATCCAAGAAACAAAAAGCAATTAAATAGGTCAGTGCTTTAAAAACCCCTTTTTAATATGAGTCATGAAGCCTACAGACAGCAGCTATGGCTTTTGGCCTAGTTCACGCGAGCGTCTCGTAGTAGGTATACGGTAGGAGCTTCGGGATGAAAAGCAAAAACCAGAGCTCCTTAGGCTACTGCTTACCTGAATTCAACACAAAACTTATTTTGCTTATTTGCAGTTACTTTCTTTGTACTTTGATAAAAACATGTATAACTACAGCTGCCCAAAAGTTCGCAAAACTGATATTTCTGCCAATATCTGAAAAGAATTGCATTTAAGATAACATATTAGAACTTTTCCTTTTTTTTTTTTCTGTTGTTCTATAACATGCAAATAGTATGTACTTCATAGAAATGAAATCTCTTTACCGTTGAAACATTACAGTTTTGTTACGTGGGCTATTGTAAAGCCTGCATAACCAGTCGAGCAGCTCATAGGCAAAGGGCGGCCGTGTTACACCAGGCTGCCTTAGACCGAAAGCTCCAGAACTCGTTTTGCCTTTGTGCTGCGTACCAAAGCAATACCTAAAACACAGGCAGCCTGCATTAGACACCCGTGGGGACCGCTGCGGAGCAGAGACGCAAACCGCAGTGGTCATAGGATAGGAAAGGAACACAACAGATCTCTCCTGCGACTAATGCAGCTCATCTTAGGAAGACTGGCTGTTCCTGGTCACAGTCATTCTTAGGTGAACTTTTTCAGTCTGAATTTGACAAGAACTTTTTTTGCATTGGGTTTACAAGCTTTTTTTATATATATATATTTTTACTTTTCTATTCACTTTCACTTACTTTCTTATTTACATTCAAAGTAATACTTATGTAACGTTTTCCCCTCCAGATCTTAATAGACGTCCTTTATATTTTGCTATACTGTTAATCCCTTTTTACAGCTATAAGAAGAAAGCAGTAAGTTGCCTTTGTTCATCCATTCGGTCGTTTCACAGGCAGTTTAGAGGGGCTTTAAAATGTGGATATCTGTAATTTACACGATGAACTTGGTTTAAATGGGTAAAAAAAAGTTTCTATCCTCCTGTCCCCACCCCCCAAACTCTTCCAGCCTTGGTAAATGTTGGTACTCTACCTGAAATGGATACACGACTTACTCTTAAGAAATAAAGTCTAATTAGTAATAAAAATGTCATGTCATTTAGGAATTGGAGAGCATAGTTCCAGGATATTATTTTTTTTCTTCCTTCTAAGCAGTACGACAAAGGGTCGGACGGTGTCCGGCCCTGGAGGTGTGACGTCCAGCGAGCAGATCTGAAGAGGCTGCCGTCCCAAGCTGGCTCCTAAATAGTCCAAGCACTTGTGCGAGGCTGGCCGCTGGTGCTCGCTGCTGCCAAAACAAAGTACATGTCAACCCAAGTTTCAACCCAAATGTTGTAAGTGCTACAGAACAAACCAGAACGTGTTGTTTGTACCTCGTCCAACCTGAGGGACTCTTTTCTTCTGTGGTCATGAGGGCTAGAAACTTAAAAACAAGCTGGCCCTGACAGCAGAAGCTGTTTCCTACGTAATTGCAGCTCTCAAATCCCTTAGGAAAGAGAAAGCATAGGGTGAGTTGGCAAGGCCGTGTGCCATGGGCCACGAGAGGAAGGAGGAATGGTGCCCTCCCGTCTCCCGGAGCCAGGAGAGAGAAGCCCGTTTGGCCGGTAACAGCCCCCTTCCTCCTAAGCGCTGCCATACTCCTCAACACGTTGGCCGTGAATCCAGGTCGTGGAAAAAACTAAATGCATTTCATTAAACTTCAATGAGTCTGAAGTTTGGGTCGTGTGGAGTACCTCCTGTTGTGGTGTAGGCACTGGCTTGGCGGAATAATTTATTGTGATAGCTGTGGCAAATAGTGCTGTCGTATGTGTCATAGAAATGATCATAGGATACGCAGGTAATCTGCAAGTAGAAAGAAGATGCTTGGGAAATTTTGAACTTGTCGATTCAATCATCAGTCTCATTTTTAGTCACGGATCCTGTGGGATTTTCCAGCAACTGATGATATAAAAATATAGTTTCTCCAGAGGATCCCATTGTATACCCTACTCTACGCTGTTAAGTGTTTTGCCGTAACAAGGAAGGTTGTTTCAGAGATCTTACGTTATCGGAAAATGTCTGTCTCTAACACCAGCCAAAAGCTAATGTTTCTACTCCACAGCCCCGACTCTTGAGGGGGGAAAAAAAAAAATCTTAAGGAAGTTGGATAATAAACCCTTGGGCCTACAATTAATCCTCATCACTTAGCGTGACCATGTGTGAAATTAAGTAGGAGCTCTCCCTAAGTACTGGCAGGGATAAATGTCTACTGCAAACGAAAAAGAAATAGGGAGTGGCAGAGTTGTGCATTTGAAGTAATCAGCAAGGAAATCTCAAGTGAAGTCAGTCCATGCCAAAGAAAGGCCGCCTTATTCAAAGCTACCGATAAACTAAATTGCAGCCTAAACCATGTCTTTTCCAGTTTTTAAAAGTTGAAAAGCAGAACCCTTAAAACCTGTAAACTCTCAATTTCAACGTCAACCTTTAAGAGAGAAACCATCTTGATGAATACACTCCAGTTCGTAGGCTTGATCATGTTGTCCAATTTTGATGTCACCACATTTTATACTAATAATTAGCATTTACATGTTGTTGAATTATTGTAATATGTGCAAATATTAAAAGCGTGAAATCCCCATTCTCCTTTTCCAGTAGTTAAAATTTGACTTTGTAAAGGTATGATTCATTTTGGAACAGACTTTCATGATGTAACTAGAAGCGTGGATAATCACAGAACAAAGAAGGTAAAGTTGTTTAACAGGTAAAAAAAAATCTGTATTATTAGTTTCCTAATTCTGACATAATTTACAAGATCATAGAAAATCCTGCTCCAGCCGTCGCTTCTGGAGAGAGGTGAGGATCTTTTAGTGCTGTGGATAGCTGTAATAGCAGAATCGGTTCTCATCGGTGGTGTTATAACGTTAATAAATGTTTTCAATTATTATAATTATAATGTTATAACTATAACATTATTAACATTATAGTGTTAATATATAACCCAAGTGTTTTAATCCAAACGCTTGGATTAAAAAAACCTTCTAAACCCGTATCTGTTTAAAAACCATCATGTTGAAACTGGAGGGTGGGAGTCTCTTTTTGTGTTCTATGCTGTAGGGTCTGTCCTTGACCGGATTTCAAACTTCACCTTTGCAACTGAAAAGGCTCGAGGCTTTAGCAGGATGAAAGCCGAGACCCTAACGCTATCTTTCAAGTAAGGGTGTTGAGGCTTGAGGAGCATTGAAGATGAACGGCAATACCTAGTGAAAAAGCTGCTGTGTCCTGAATGAATGACAGCAGCAGGTACTACCCAAACGTAGGAAGCCTGGTGCTTTCTGCCTAGTGGCTGGTTTTTTGTGAAAAAAATGTGCAAGACATTTTATCATCTGATCCTTTTCGCATAATATTTCTCAGTTAAGCTTTTATGGTCAAGTAACATCAGCAAAACCCAACCGCGGTTCCAAACTATCGTTAAACTTGAGTTTGTCGGAGTATAAGCCTCTGTCTTCTACCCAGAACGAGCTCTGCAGGAAGTCAGGAAAACATTTCAACCCCAAACCCACATGTAATTTTACTCATTTTATTTTTATAAAAATGTCTGTATTAGTATCAGACTCTGTTTTGTTTTTCCTGGCGGAATCCAAAGACCTTCTAAAGACCTTCTAAAGGACGCATTCTGGACCCGGGTGGAGGAAGTGTTCACCCGCTCCCGAGGGACACTTAAAACCCGCTGTTAACTTCAGCAAGAGCTAAGGCAGCCCTAGAGATGCTGATAACTGTACTGCAAAGACAAGGGCACTGCAAGAGGCTCCCGGGCTACAGAAGTTCCCCATTTTCCTTTTTGTAAAGTGAAGCCGTACCAGAGGAGGACCCGATGGTGTAAAGGAGCACTGTCGTTTCTAGGACCCTCTGACAAAACCGTACGGATGGTGTAATATGCGTTACTCGAAGCGAAAAGCAAGCGATTAAAGGCAGTGCTGAATCTGAATTTCTATAAGCAGAAAACAGGGGTTCAAAAGCGTAAGACCGTAGCAAGGAGTATACAGTGCTTTTTGTGGTAGCAAGGGTGCATTAGAGACCAGCAAAATTTGCTGAAAAGATATGACCGTTTCTCTTACAGGCAAAAAAAAAAAAAAAAAAAAGGCTGAGCAAGATTTTCATTTCTTTTGACGGGATTAAAAAATAACTCTTGAGCAATATACTACATCGGTCTATTACTCATAGCTGAATTTTCATTGCATTATTACACAAAACCTCTGGGGATGATAACTCTTCCACTATACATCCCAGATAGTCGCATTACATTTCAGAAACGCACTAACGATGATTTCATTTGGTCTCTTTCTGACTGCGAGATCAAATGTGAATCGGCACAAACCGTGAAGGGGCACGTATTACAAATCTTTAAAGCTTTTACAGTACACAGGCTTATCAGTTTTAATCCCGTAACACCTAGATTATTCTTAAAATACAGTGTTTAGCTTTGGACCCTGTTTACTGCTTTAAATCTTTTAATAAAAGCCTGTTTTACATCAACTCTTTCGTTCACCCTTAGTTTCCATTGCACAAGGCAGAACCCTTCACACTGGCTTCAGCTGGATTACTCGAAGACCTGGAAATTCCCGTTTTGTACCATTATCACTATTTTGGTTAAAGGCACATTTTTTTTTTCTCTTACTGTATTACTTGAACCGTATACAATAAGCTCTACGCGTGCTAATACAGATTAAGTTTTGTTATACAATTAACTATCCGAAGTTACATTTTAACTATCCTAGTGTAAAACATATAAAGAAGTTTAAAAAAAAAATTACAGTCTGTAGGTAAGTCCCAATATTCCTGTGCTTTGGGCTCTATGATTTAAGAAATTTGGACAATAAATTGGAGGCAGAACAACAGGCAGTAGCGCGGTTAGTTGGTGCTGGAGTACGAAGGGGAAATCAGAGATTCAAAAATCAGAAAAAAAAGAGAGAATAAAAAGAACAGGACTTGTTTCTGATAAGGAAGGAGAGATGCGGTCACTGTCCTTCGTTGCAGTCCATGAATGCCTATCGAGTAGGCTGCTCTTTGACCAAAAACACCAGGCCGTGCGGTAGAATTTGCAGCATTTTTTTAAGTGTTTGAAAGGAATCTGGTTTTCATTGAAATAGTTAGTTACAATCCAAAACAAAGAAAATGTATATCTGCTGGGAGAAATGTATACCAACAGTTTTCCGTCTTATTCCATTTGCTAACAGGATGATTTCAGGTGCCGCACACAAGCGCACCAACGTACAGTTAGACTTCAGCGGAATGGTACCTGTTGGGGACAGGAGCAGTCATGCCCAGTTGAACCTTATCGGCTGAAGATGCAGGCGTACACAGTTACAAGCCGCATCTCCTTCCCGAGATTAATTACCAGTAAAACATTTGCATTGTGCTTGCAATATATCCAAGGGTCTGATGACATCCAAGTCTGATGATACTCAGTATATCCAAGTCTGATGATCATTCTTCTCTCTCAAATTACAAAACGCATCAGGCAAGAGCTAACAAGAGCTGGGACATATGGCATCTCAGAGAGGCACAAGCTGCTCGGCTCCCACCGGCGCCTGGCCCGCCTCGCTGCCAGGAAGGGCCACCGAGTCCCGCTGACTTCGGAGGCGGGGAGCTGCGAATGCAGGCATGCTTTTCAAGATGCTGTAGCTCCTGCTCCTTCTGCATACTGCTTACGAGTCGTCCGTGTTGTGTTTTTGGCAGCCATGCGGGATGTCGATTACTGCTGCCTTCTGTACGATTCAGTGTAAAAAGTCCTTCCTCAGCTTCCTCGCCGGCCCCTTTAGGTACTGGAAGGCTGCTCTGAGGTCTCCCCAGAGCCTTCTCTTCTCCAGGCTGTTGCAATTCTACATGTTTTTATGTTTATTTAACATCTCTCCCTAGATGTGCTTTAGTTATATCTGGATACGTCTACTAACCACTGCTGGATCTTATGCTATAGAATCATAATTTTAGATTACATACTCTGTGCCGAGTGATTTGTTTTAGTTTCATGGGGCCCAAGCTTTGTGCAAGTTTGCAAATCCATCCTGTAGTAAGCTTCATACTGGCTGATAAGCCCATCTGGCTGCAGCTCTTTGTATATTTTTGATCCCACGTATGATGCAAGATTAAAAGTGACGTGATTTCTTTGTTACAGCAAGCAGGTGTTCATGCCAAACGAGGTGGTCATCCCCCTGTACCGGTCACACAGTCCTTCTTGCCCTTCCACTGGACCGTCCTGTGTGCTGGGTCATCACGCAACTGAGCGGTCGAGCAGATCAGGGTTAAACCTAACGGATTTTTCTTGCCGCTGCTCTAGTTGTAACCCAATCCAGTTTGCCGTGCAGCCATAGAAATGCTTTTACAGGCACAAAGAAGGATGGGGCACAGGTGTGAAAGTGAGCAGCTCACGGCAGCGGCAGAAGCATCTTTCTCAGCCCCACTACTGACTTACTGTGATCTAATCACGAAACTATGACGCTACTCGACTTGAAATGCTGCTTATAAATTAACATATTGGCAAGCATGGCTGGGTAACATACTCAGGCTTTTAACCGCTCACAAACTGTACAAAGAGGATCAGAAACATTTAAAATGCACAGGTGACCTTTCCACCGTACCAAATCGCAGCAGCCAGGCCCAGATTGATGTATTTTATGCCCACAGTGAGGTCAAATCCAGCTGAAGAAATAAAAGGGACCTCAAAAGACATAGCCTAAGAGTCTAGAAATTGCTATTCATGACCCAGATTTCCACTGAAGAACTCCTGGAACTCACCCTTGTCCCACTTACCCCAGCTCATGTTTCCTAGGTTCTTCCTTAGGGCCTGCTATCATTGTTAGTGGTCATTGGTTTGGGGTTTTTTTTATTTTAATATTGTTACGGTTTTTTGAAAGTGTGAAATCACAAGAAACTCAAAAAGTGAGTTAATCATCCGTTGCCTGCAATCGCACGGCGGCAGAGTGCGGAATGAAACCCAGGCACTCCACGTAATCTTCAGCTTGGCTGGTAACAAAACAGGGTTCGGTATTTTTTCCCTTATCCAATTCCCGTCTCTAATCGCTGAAACGTGCCTTCTATTTAAGCGCTGTCTGTGACTTTATGCTCAGTTTGGCTTCGCTTACTGCATCCTTCGTTCAGTGGCGACTGCGGGGAGCGTGAAGCAGGACCTACCCTTACTCTCTAATACCAGGTTATGCAATGAGATTAAGGAGCCATCTGCAGCGCAAAGCGAAACTGCGCTATAATCGCGTTCCTGGCTCGGGCAGAACTTCGGCTTACGCAGGATCTGTGTCTCCTCGAATCATTCACCAGCCTGCCCGCTACTCCTCTCCTCCTTCCGCAAGCTGGAAACGCACAGCAAGCGACACGGTCAACTATTTCAGTGATTCAATCGTGAACGCTTTGAGTAGGGTCAGCTCGGATGCCGTTTCTGAGATTTACAGGAATATTCGTGGCAGTTCGAAAGGAAAGCAAAACCTCACGCTTCCTTGCGTGTGCTCTGAATGCGCTTGAAGGAAGATAGCAGGTCAAAGCTCGCTGCTTCTGCCGCTCTGCTGTCGACAGCCAAACTGTTAAATGGTTTAACGCCTGTGCATCTCCTGTGTAGTTTTGTAAAGTCTCAAAACTGAAAATACTTGCTTTTATCAAGTATTTTGACGCTATGTATTTTAGCTAGTCGTGTGCACAGCAAGGTCTTGCTTCATCGTGACCAAAAATAGTTCTGCATTCTCAGTCCTTTTTGTGGTTAAAGTCACCTTTATTAACAAAAAAGTCCTTTTAAATGACAAAACTGGAAGCTCACCCCGGAAGACCTCTTTGTCTTCAAAGCTCTTCACTAACGGCAGGCACGGCGGACCCCTGACGGCAGGGGTTTTACGGGCAGCGGTAACAAAGGCGAGGGGTCGCTCCCGGTGCAGGGGGACGCGGCCCCGGGGAGCCGCCTCCC
>NW_009620079.1:0-4298 GCF_000690535.1 Cariama cristata
CTACTGGGTGTGCGCGGGGCATTCGCAGGGGGTTTAATTCATAGCATTGGGGTCAGGCCCGCTGGGTGCCCACGGAAGCTCCGCAGGTCCCGCTCCCTTCTGCGCCTGGGATGGGAGATCCCTGAGTGAATTAGCTCTGTGTTGGTGATGGGGTTTGTGCTCTAAGTGTCTGACCTGCAGTGGTCGTGGTGATTCCAAGGAGGCCACAATTTGGAAAAGCTGCTGTTTGCTGCAGAGCGGTAGCTAATTGCATTGTAAGTGACTCTGCCAGAGCACATGTGTGGGAAAATGCTGCTGTTTGGCTGGATCCAGCTGTGACTGGAGAGTTTACTGTAAACTGTGTAAACTCTTATGGTCTGCGTAACTGCAGAAATTCTGTAACCGCACTGTGTGTATGTCTGCGTGCTCTGTTTTTATGGGACCTGTTTGCGCAGCTTTGTTAAAGTCACGTTCTGTTGAGTGTCGAGGCGTTCCTATGAACGCATCCATCGGTGCAACTGGGAAGACCTATTTGTGAGGCAGAGCATGCTCTCCTGCACTGCAGTGTCTATGGTACCTGCTGTGATAAGTCTTCTGGCCAAGTTACTTGTCACAGTTGTATCCCTTGTTTCAGCCGTACCTTGGGCAAGAACGTGCCAGCTTCTTTCAGTTGGGTGTTTGATGCGTCTGTCTCTGTGGCTGCGCAGGCTGGGAGAGGTTGAAGCGTGGTGCTCCCACCCAGCTGTGAGGGCACGGTCACAAGTGGGTGGTGAGTTGTGCAGAAATAAATATTTGCAAATACCAGATGCGTCACCACTGGGGGCTCTGCTGGCTTGGTCATGCTGCAAAGCACTTTCTTTTAAATTGGCTTCTGGTCCTTGCATTCTCACCAGGGAAGAACAAACAACTACTTTTTTTGCTTTCTTCATTGGTTAATTCATTCCAGTTACTCCATGTGCCAATCTGGCTGTGCCTGGGGAATTGGAAGTGAGCTTTTTCAGGTCACCTAGTTGCCGAGTAATGCACTTAAAACCACCCCTTTTTTCCTTATGTAAGTTCAGGTTTGGTTTAAATAAGTTTCTTATTGGTTGTAGTCAGGCTGCGATGTGTAAAACGTGGCTCTGTGAAGTCACCTTAGTTTCACCAGCTCCTGCGCTTTGTGCGGCAGCTGAGATTTGCCTTTTCCACTGCTGGCTTGGACTGACGTGTGGACAAACTTCCATCTATGGTTTATTTAGCAGTAAAGCTGACTTAATGGCTTTGCACCTATTTGTTACTACCCATCCCATAATTTAACGCTGCCTCAGACGTGGCAACTGCTTTCTTTGTTTCTGTGCTAATCACATCGTTAATGTGGTACAGCGCAGCTTGGGTCGTATATCGGCAGGAATGAGTGGCTGGAAGGAACCTCGAATGCATGTTGCTCTTGGAGGAGCTGCACAGCATCGCTCCCTGAGCATTCGCTGCTGCTTGGGAGGAACCTGTGTTTTCTGCAGTGCAAATGGAAGCTGGCTCTGGAGAAGTGGCTGAGCACTGCCTCACCTGTGGTGCGCTCTGTTCCAGAAATCTTCTATTGAGTGCCGTGTAATGTTCACGCACAGTGAATGAGTAAAAGGGAGGATCTGGCCTGCAGTCCTGCCTAAAGTGCTGCTTAGGAAGTGGAAGAACATATATAATGCTCCATTAGATGCTTGGGCAGTAACTCACAGAGACAGCTGCATGGTGGTCCGGCTTTGCAGCAGATACTGTAGAAGGTGGCCTGTCCCTTTCAGCACCTGGCAGCTCTGGTGTAGATGTTGAGCTTTTGAGGCATGGGGTACAGCAGAATCTCGCAAAGGTGAGGTGTCCTTGTTGACTTCCTAAATGTAGCACTTGTGAAACAAAATTGTTGGCTCCATCACTGCCTTGTCATTTCCATCCTTTGCAAATGACACACTTCAGTAGAGGACTTTCCTCATCTCAGGTTTTGGGGTATATTCCAAATGGGCTGTGTTTTGAAATTGTTCCTGGTCTAGTAAAGATTTGGGGGGGGGGGGGGGGAGGGAAGTCCAGCACAATGAAACTGTGATCAGCTCATGAATCCCGGTGTTCATCCAGATCATTCTTCCTCTATGAAAATATGAAAAGGATTAGGGTCTGCATCATTTTCATATAGTCACCCCATTGACTCAGCCTCAACAAAAAGACCTGCAGTTTCCCTGGGAAAAGAAACAGGTTGGCATCCCTTGAGTCTGCTTTGCTGGCTGTAAACATGCACCCTGCAAGTGGTGAATATGAAGTTTTTGCCACCTGTGGCAACTTTCTGAAATCCTTCTGATGGGCTTGTGCTCCCTTCTTTCATTGGTGCTTTTTCTGAGTTTTCAATGATGTTTTGAAAAGCACTTGCGATTGATGAGAGTGGTTGTGTATGGGGAACTGCCAAGCGCTGTCTTTTGGCTGTGTGATGTTTGCAGTGCTGATGGATATGTACACTTTTCTCACTTTCTTTCTCAGGAGCTCTTTGCAGAGTTTGGGACCTTGAAGAAGGCAGCTGTGCACTATGACAGATCTGGCCGCAGCCTAGGGACAGCAGATGTGCATTTCGAAAGGAAGGCAGATGCCTTGAAAGCAATGAAGCAGTACAATGGAGTCCCTTTGGATGGTGAGTCTGCATGGCCATCTTGTAGCGTATTTCACTGGCTGGCTGGAGCAGCCTGTGCACCTATGTCCCGCACGCAGGCTCACCAGCTGCTCTTCCTCCAGGGCGCCCCATGAACATTCAGCTGGTCACATCACAGATCGACACACAGAGGAGACCAGCACAGAGGTGAGATGCTGTGCAGCTGCGGGAGTCACTTTGTGTGGTCAGCGCAGGGCGGGAATGTGCCTGGCCCCTCTCTGTGTAGGAAGCATGGCTCTGTCTCCCATTTGGCAGACTTCTGCATGGTGGTTTGCGTTAACCAGAATGCACTAAACCAGTTGCTTTTTAAAAATCACAGTGTAAACAGAGGTGGCATGACCAGAAACCGCGGTGGTTCAGGAGGATTTGGTGGTGGAGGAGGCAACAGGCGAGGTACTCGTGGCGGTAACAGAGGAAGAGGCAGAGGAGCTGGAAGAACTTCCAAACAGCAGCTCTCTGCAGAAGAATTAGATGCACAGCTGGATGCTTACAATGCCAGGGTAAGTGCTGCTCGGGTGCTGTCCACAGGTTCCCTGCGGCATCTCGTTCTGGGAAACATTGGCAGCCTGGAGCCAGCAGGAAAGAGAAGGCATTTTCCAGGCCATTGCACTAAAGCAGTCTCTCTCTAAAGCTGAGCAGTGCCTTGGTCCGGTAGTTGGCTTTTGTCTCCAGAACACTTTGTCAACTGCTGTTACTGACAGCCAAGAAACAGCCCCTCTTCCAGCTCCCTGGCTTGCTGGAGCCAGTGTAGGGTAGGGTCTTCTGTAGCTGGAACAGCTGTGACAAACAGCAGCTGCATAATAAAACCCACAGAGATAATGAGCTGCAGAAATGGAGAAACAAAAAGAAAAAAAAGTGTGAAATAACTACATGGGATGCTAACGGAGGAAAGGTCGATGATGCTGATAGTGGATACGAGTCCTGACGTACAGAGCCAAGCACGTTGTTTGCTGCCTTCAGAACTAGCTTGGATGTCTCTGTACCGCAGCCAGATTAAAATCTTGATAGAGTACTGAGGTCACCTATGTACGCTACAACAGTGGAGTTAGTGTTGTAGGAATGGGACAAAATTGAGGCGAGAGCAGATGAGGGATGAGCAGAATTCCAGAAAAAAATGTTATGGGAATGTCTGATGTTTTAGAGGAGTCTTGTCTGGCATTGGGGATGCGTAAATAGTGTTATTTTGCAAAAGCCTTGGATGGGAGAAAGGGGAGCACGGTGGGGCAGTTCGCAGTCATGCCTTGTTGTGCTACGGTGGGTAAGCTGCACCCTGGTGCTGCCGAACATGCCCAGGCCAGCCCCTGAACAGGCCAGGGCTCGAACCTGTCCCTGTCCAGCAGTGCTGGGGAGCGGTAGTGGTTTGCCGGGGCTGGACTGCCTCCTGCAGTCCGGGGCACGGGGTGCTGCGGGGCGCGGGGTGCTGCGGGGCGTGCAGTGACGGCTCCTCTCCTCTCTTGCAGATGGACACCAGCTAAAGCGATGGGCGGCGGGCGCAGGGAAGGACTCCGATCTCGCTCCATGCTCCCTGGTGGGGGCTGCGGCTGTGGCTACTAATACCGAGGATGGGATTTGTTTTACTTTTACGTTCTGGGATAGGTTTTAAACTCCTGTAAAGGTTTTTTTTAATTCTGAAGCAGACCTGTTTTGTACCGAGTTATTT
>NW_009620080.1:0-13940 GCF_000690535.1 Cariama cristata
AAGTGCCGGCCCAGCCTTAAACGGTGTCATACACAGATGGAGGACTCTGAAATCAGAAATGCACTACTGGACATTTTCTCCCAAAATGAAACTGCAGGAAGGGTGATGATGGAAACAACTTTATTAATAGACAGCAATTGCTGCTACACTTTTGGAGAAGCCCAATGCTGTTTGCACATATCATGAACTGCAGTGGAACAGGTCCTTTAGATGCCTCCATTCGCATGAGCTGTGGTGAGCGGTGCGGTCCCACTTGCTGAACTGTCAGAGCTCAGCACCTGCAGATCAGGATGGCAAACGCTCGAGTCTGGTGCCTCCATTTGAAGTGGCAGTTGTAGCCAGGATTTCTGCATTACTGAGCTCAGCATTATTATATTTTAGTGCTATTTCATGCAATCAAATCTTTTGCTGGCTAGAATCCTTAGACCATGAGTAGAAACAAATTTATCTGAATATCAAAGGCTAAAAAAACCCATTAACTGAAATATTTTTAGTTGCTGTGATTTTTTTGTCATTTGCAGCTGCAAACAGCTTTGTATTTCCTATGATATGCCTTCAACAAAAGCATGTTTACACGAACTATGACAACAGTATGATCAGAGTTTAGTAATAGTTGGACTCAATAGCTTCAGAGTGAAAGAGACGTTGAATCTTTTAAATGAGAAAGCAGTTTACGCTATTCACTTGCCTCTGCTTGGCAGTGATCTACAGGCAACTAATTGACATAAAAATCTTGGAAATAGATGCCATTTAGAAATAATAGCAACAAAAAAAGACAAATGAATGTTTGAAATTCAAGGGATTTGATTCCTTCAATTCCACAAATGGAAGGAATTCAGTACAGTTTAGTACTATGAATGTGTGATGGAAGCAGTCCGCTTCACAGGAGCCCAGGGTACAGCTCTGGGCCATAAGGGGAACAAGATTTTCCACGTCCATGGGTGGTGAACTGCTTCAGTGCTGGGAGTCTCTCCTCTTTCCTTGCTCTGCCTGCTCAGCAGGCTTGACTTCGGTGCTGTGAGTGCCTTTCATTAAGTCACAAATGGTGCTGGGATAAGATGGTGCCACCCCTTGGACACCTTGTAACGCTTGGCCTTCTAAAGCCCCATCTTCATGTGCAGTTGAAAGGTCTTGCTTCTTTTCCTGGGAGAAAATGTGGCAGAAAGGTATGTCCTCTGCCCTCCTGCCTTCCTGCCAAGTGCTTGCTGATCTTTGATGGGAAGCATCAGGTCAGGCCTTTGTCTCAGAATAGCAAGTCCTGGGGCTAATTTAATAAAATAGGGTGATCTTCAATCTCCATCATCTATTGTTTCAGGCTATCTGTTGATGTAGGAAAATACTAGTGAAATTTTTATTTGTAGCCATGAGGGAAAGTTTAAAGGAAAGCTGGGATCTTGATACAATCATATGCTTTTACTGAGTTGGAGCCCTAGGCCCAGAATTATATCATGGTCCCAAGCACAAACAAAATTAAAGGCAAATATTTTAGTACTTTCCTCTACAACAATATTTCTCCCATGCACATGGAATGTTGTTAAAGAGTTTCTAGCCACTGTATTATAGGCAAAAAAGCAAGCGTCTTGCTTATATTAAAGGATGTAAAATATATTTATGCAGATGTCTCCTGCTAAATTCTCAATATATTTTGTTGTTGAAGTTCTCTCATGTTTTTTAAACCTTTTAAGTGCATTCCTAGGCATGACAATGTGTCATTATGCTTTCTGAGATGTGTGCTCTTACACAGTCGACAGGATGACTGCTAAAAAGCATTTCCATTTCCAACAGCAGGCATTCTTGAAAGCGGATTAATAAAGGACAAAAGCCTCAGTGATAACAAATGTATGACAGTTAGCCAGGACCTGAGTGCTATGCAGATGTCACTCATTTTTGTAGAAATCTCATTAAATTTTATGCTTGGATGTAATCATTCATGGTGTCAGCCGGATGGCTAATGCAGAGAAGCTTCTCTCCCAAGGGCTGTGTTATTGTTCAGGATCTCTAAAACAATTTTTTAGTTGAGAATAGCCAATTGAGGAAAAAATGCACGGTCTGCTCAAATGCTTCTCTGGAAACTACACAGAAAATGACTGGTCGTAAATGCACTACAGTGCAGTCGACCTTCGTAGAGAAGACATTTGGGGCTGCAATAGGCTCTTATGTGGCTCTAGGAGCACTGGAAACCCAGCGTCAAGGATATTAGTCAGTTACCTTCTTTCAGAGCAATTCTATAGATTGATACTTCATTTCAGGACATGCATGACTGCATTTTGGCAAACTGGTTTTATGTGTCTTTTTATTGTTGGAATGATCATCCTGAGAGGTCCTTTAGATTACTTGCCATGGTACAATGTTAATGTGAGAGTTCTTGAAAGACTATTACCAATAATAGCTGCAGTCATTCAGTGAGGCAGTGCCCTTTCCTGTGAATCCCAGAACGTGCGCTGATTTAATCCACTCCTGCCTGACCAGGATAATTCTTACTTTTACCAAACAGTTAAGAAGCCTGATATGTAGCAGTTCGCGAACACAGATTTCTTGACCTGAAGATTTTGCCTTCTGAATGACAAGATGTACTGGCTTGTCATCAAGAAGATAAGAGGTCAAGAAGAAGAGGAAAAGAAAGAATTAGTTTGCTACAGAGTAATGGAAAAGGAGCTTGATAAAACAGGAGCTTGACTGTTGTACCATAAATCTCTTTTGCTGTGCCCACCTACGGCAGATGACATGTTTGTACATGGTGAGGAACAAAAGGGTGGAGAGGAAGTTTGATCTATAGTAAATGTGGTACACACTATGGCTTTAGGGGATACATCCGTATCCCCAGCCCCTCCACGTGTGGTGTACCCGAGTGGTTTCTGTAAGGTAGCTACACAAGGGGCCTGGACAGATATAGAGGTTATACCACAACCAGCAGCAAGATAGACAGGGAGGCTGGAGTCAGGGTTGGAAGGTATGAAAGAGAAGACATTGGTGTTCCATCCTGAATTGTCTTGACTCATTCCAGGAATGAGGGTCAGGAGAAATCCCTGGTGTCCTGCCTGAGAAGGCCTTTGGTGGTACATATGTCATGTTGTGCTCCTTTGCCCCGATGACTTCTCTGACTTGTACAAACCTAAAAATAGGAGATTTGGGCAAGGCAACCTTGAAAGCTGCTGAGTGTTGTGAGCTCAGATGCCAGACTGCAGTCCAGGACCTATAAATTGCATTGTGAATGACATAACTAGCAGGTCCCAAATAGAGTAAGAGACTGGGTTTTAGACATGCCTCTTTCACTGGCATGTCCTGCTGACTTGCTTTAGCACTGAAGGGCATCACTTGCCAGCTGTCCCGGTTCTGGTGCGTGCTGCCTCCTTCACACTCTGCCGTCATGGTGCGGGCACCAGCACTCCCAGAACTGCATGAGTCTCTTTCAGGCACTGAGTTCATGAACATGACCACATCTGACTCGTATTTTTGTACTTGTTTCTATGCACTTTTTTTGACTGAAGTTATAGATATGGGTTAAGTTGATGTTTGTAAAAAAGTTTCTTAGACAGAACAAAGGATTTTTTTAAAACTCTTAAAAAAAACTTTTTTAAGGTATGAATCTCTTAAAAACCATTGAAGATATTACAACAAAGGTCCTGTTATAAGATCAGCTTGCTGGAAATGTTTTAGTCTGGAGTCTGTGGGTTAAAGGGCTGGTGTTCCATCTACAGTAATATACTATCTTCCAATATTGTAGATGTTTCAGCTACAGTGATATACTGAAAAGGGCCAAAGCACAGATCTGAACTCTCGCACTGATCCTGTGCGCTATTATGTTATCAGGCAGTCCCTAGTGTAATTTCAACCCGTGCAATTATGACTTTCCCAGCCAATGCCTTGGCACAATTAATGGATTACCATGGGCTGGGGCGGATCCCAATAGGCAGCTTCTCATGCCCATCCTGTTTTGAGGGGGGACAGGGACCAGGAATGTAGCTGTGTGGATGGGAACTCTGCTGTACCCATTGGCCTTGGGGAGCAGTTTACTATCATGGGTATACTCTATGAGTCCAATTAATGGGGTCTGTGCTTAGGGCATCTTCCTGGCCTTTGCTACAGTTCAAATGTAATTTCAAGGACCAGCAAGAATTTGCTGACCTTGTTTACGTTCTATTTAATAATGTTGTGTTTGATGGCCTTTAAACCCAAGTGCTTGTCTTTAAGTTTTATTGCCAATATCACAACTGAAAGGAGCATTGTGGTCAACCTAACCAGCAGTTCCTGCGTTATATTTGCTCCAGGTCAGTGGAGTTCAGAGGAAACATTACTTCTCCAAAAATACATCATGAGAGTGGATTTCTTGCTTAGATTGGTAGTTTTGCCAGTCTGCAAGATGAATAGCTTTAACCTCTTTTTTATTTTTAGACCACAAAATGTGTACTCTTAAACCACAGATTGTAGTCACAAAGGCTTTCATCGTTTCACGCTACAGGACTGCTCTTTGCTCCATTTCAAGACCTTACAGCTTCCAGGTAGCTGTGTGATCTTAAAACTCATTTTATTTACAGTGGGCGTGCACAGTGCATTTGGATAGCTTTCAGTGCACAGTCTTAAATGTTATACATCGCAGAAGGAAGCTAATTTTCATCTTATTTTTAAGGAATCTTCCTGCCACGAATGTTGTACTAGTATTTGTATAGTTCGAAGGATTTTAATTAGCTTTGTATATGCTAATAAGTTTCCAAGAGTGCACAGCATTGATGCAGAGAATTAAGAAGACTGGACATTATATTTTTCTTCCTCTAGAAAAGCATAATATCTATTGACACCCATAACAATAGAAAACACATTTTCAGCATTGAGAGTGAAAAAGATAGTAAAAGCAAACAACAGTGAACAAACTATTACTAAAATACCCAGAAAACACCTGGCATCTAAATCTACTGAAATTCTTAAGTGTAGACCAATGAGATGCTACTGGAAACAAAGTTAACAGTATTAATGCTTAGAGAGCATAGGCCTATTTGCAACAGAACCAAGATCAATAAATTATTTATCTTTGAGTTTGTCCTAAAACATATTTTATAATATATATGTAATATAAAAATATTGTTATATAAATATATGAAATATTAAAAGTGCCAGATGTACTGAAACAATCTTTTACATGATCATTGATGAATAAAAGGAAACATGCAGAAATAATTTTTCTGCATTTTATTTATTTGACCTCTTTTTGTTACAGAAGATCGCACTTTTTGTTAGTTAGCACCTCAAATTAAAATGAGCAAATTTGCCTGGCTACTGCATTACTGTAGTTTCCTTACAAAGAGCTAAAGGTCTTTTTCTTTGCTATGTTGTCCCAGACTTAGTTACCTTGTAGCGTCAACCTTTGCTACAGGTTACAGTTTACACTGTTTACCTGCAGAAAGTCAAACATTGAATAATTCATTTTGGGACAAGTACCCGTTGCTCCTTTGGAAAACCAGAGATCAGGCTGCCCTGTATCTAGAACAAGTAAGTGGAGCAATCTGAAAGAAAGTTTGGAGATGAGCTGGTTGCTCCACAGACTGTTGTAAGGCAGTGTGTAATGCAGCATCCAGCACCTGTCTGAGTAGTTTGCAATCAATGCTACTTAGCCTTTTGGGTATAATGTATTGTAAACCAGCTTTGCAAGAGTAATTTACTAATAGAACTTAAGTGATAGAATTTATTTGACAACTTAAAGTTACTGAACCCAGTAATTTATTATGATGAAAAGCTTTCATTTATTAAATAAATATTAAAATACCAGAGACTTGGTATGATTGATTAGGCACTGAGGATTTCAGGGATGTAAAAAAGCCTTTAACTTCATTACCTTGTATTCCTAACTCAGTCATGATGATCCTAAAAAGAAACGTAGTGCAAGAAATGAGTAACTGTGAAAAACAACCTACATTGGTGTTTGCAGTGTCAATACCATTGCTAACAATATAGAAGTTTATATAGGAAAACTCACTCACTCAATTCTAAATGTTTGAAGCACTGTCCCCATCCACATCAGATAATAGTATCATGGTAAATTTTGCAATGATCCTCTAATCTACAAGAAACTCCTTGGTGTTCTCGGAAACTGCTGCTGCACCAGGAGCACTACTCACCTCGGTGCAGGTGAAGGTGATCTCTACTCTTAACAGACTATAGGGAGCCTCATGCTGATCCTTGTGAAAGCATGTTAGGCTCCTGTGCGACATTCCCAACTCCCACTGTTTCTCTTTGCTGAACTTCATGGATGCTTTTCTAAGCCAACCCTCCAAACTTGCAGAAGACAGAGTAAGGAATATTAAATAACTGGTTTTGGTAGGAGATTTTTTTACTCAGGCTTTTCCTTATTGCAGCCTATAGCAAAGCAACGCTTCAAATGAGTTCATTAGAAACTGTGTGTTTCAAGAACAAAGGGATACTTCTTGCCAAAAGTGAATGGAAGAAGTAACCTTCTGCTGTTAGCTGTGAGTTCTGCTGGTGCTCTTCAAAACCTCCCTGTCTATGCGTAACAGATTTTGTACTGATGAATTAAATAAACGCAAAGTGAAAAACATTGTTGACCTTTTTTAATGTAGTTCATTGGATCAATGTAAGGTAATAAAGGTTAGCCCCTTCATGGTGTCAACCTTTTTTATGACAGAAGTATCTGGTGTTTTAAATGTCTCTACAGTGAATCACGGTGGAATCACAGGATCATGAAGATATCCTTTGTAATGAAAATATGAATGCACAGATTGCTTCAAACTTCTACAGCATAATGGTGAAACAGAATGTAATAAGACCTTTTTGGAAGACAAGCTTTAAAAACTAAATTAACTTACCAGGCAGGCATTGTCCTGAGGAAACCTGACACATTGCTGGCTCCAAGATCACCTGAGACATCTGTGAGATGCAAGTCTCCTGGCTGCTACTTGGGTGTTTGGTAACCATGTTTGTGATCGTATCATTAATGTCAGAACATGACATGCATATTTATCCTGTATTAGAGCCTTCTGCTTTGGTAATCACTTCTTTGTGAAAAATCAGTACGGAGACAGCTCGACTTCTGGCGTGCCAAGGATAGATGGAAAACCAGCCAAGCTGAAACATTCTGCTATTCTGCTTCTCTGCTACTTAATATTCACTGAAAGTTGAAGATCTGGGTGGATAAATAAAGGCTGGTAGCCAGACAAAGCACGTGACATGGGAAAATTATTCTTGGACTGGTGTCAAGAATGGAATTGACATTCATAAAAATAATAAATCACTTCTGCTTTTTAAATGGCTGACAACTTCATGTGCTGGGGAAAACTTTTGTTGACTGTGTAGCAAATATCTATAGTCTCCTGTAAACATCCTTGTTTGCATGGCAAACAGCTATTCTGCACATATTTTCCTCGGATGAGCAAACAGCAGAAGGTATAAATGAAACGAAATCAGGCAACAACTTTGGTGTCAGGAACGTAAGTCCATAGCTGTGATTTTTGTTGTTTTCATTCACTTCACTAAACGATTTCTTTGACCATCAGACATACGTAATTCCTGTTATGGGAATCCTCTGAAATAGCACATTTGTGTGGGCCTGGTGCCAGAATAGTTACCACCCTATGTGAAAAGCTGTTCTCTCTTATGGATGTCCTTGAGATGTATCAGCCTGCCCTATATGCCTTCTTCTTCTGCTATGGGCTCTGATGACTGTCTTCCAGAAAATCTTGCAGCTGCGTTTAAGGCTTTACCTCTATCTGCCTCATTGCCCTGCTGGAGGGCAAATTCGGTGCAGAGGGCAATACCTGTTACTTAGCTTTTCCCTTTCCCAATACACACGTCAGTGTGTTGGCTTCAGCTGTTGACAATGGCTCCCTCAGGACTATGTTCATTTTTTGGGCAGCAGTCACCTCAACAAAAGAAGCAAATATTTGGGTTGCTGGAGATGCCCTAAATTGTGCCCTACATAGTTAGGCTCTCATGTGTTTGTCTCCTGACTTCTGTGCTCCTGGCTACTCTGCCTTAGAAAGGGGGTTGAAGACGTGTTGATACCACTTAAGCTACTGCTTATAGCATACTCTTGAAGACAGACAAGTGTGATTTTGAGGCTGGGCACAAGACAGCTAAAAAGAGATATTCTACCTCATTGCAGTTACTGAGCTAAGTCGTAAGTGGCTGGCATCGCCTCTTCTGTCTTAAATCAATCATGGCCTTTGAGCTGAATCATCTCTCTCATCCTTCCCATATTCAGAGA
Organism: Cariama cristata; assembly: GCF_000690535.1. Taxonomy (NCBI): domain Eukaryota; kingdom Metazoa; phylum Chordata; class Aves; order Cariamiformes; family Cariamidae; genus Cariama; species Cariama cristata. The sequence continues at coordinate 8,213 of NW_009620080.1, forward strand.
GTAAAGGACCTCTCTGGGGACTTCCACGGAGTCAAGGTGTCTATCTAGATGGGATGGTGGATCTCAGATGGACGAATGAAATATCATGACTTATTTTCTTAGGTACGTAATAATAAGAACAACCTGTGATGATGAATTGCAGAGAATTTTGTAGAATCATATTTTGGAGAGGAAATGCTTTTGCAAGTTAGGTAGTAGCCTACCTGAATATAAACAGGTGACATCAGGACAGCAGACCTCTGAAGGTCACTGTTGACCAGCATGAGACTACTGAAATACTTCTCATTCACAATCCATTCCAAGATTAAAATGCAAGATACTTAAGCTGGAAAGCTAATGGACTGCCTAACAGGTCCAGCTGCCAGCAGAACATCTCTTCCTAATGAAATCCTCGTTATTGCTGGCATTAGAAAAATGAAACAGAAAGGGAAAAATAAATAACTTGAGCTGGAAAAACAGCATTTAAGGAGCAGAGTAATTACTAAGGACTACTAAAAAGTTGTTTCTTACTTTAATATAAATAATTTAATCACATTTTCAGAGCACCTAGAAAAGTATTAAGATTTTGTTTTGAGTAGTAAATGCTGACAGGACTTGAATCTTGGTTTTGTCGAAATATGAACTAGAATGTCTTTTCATATATAGTTTTGAAATGCTCCTGAAAGAGATTCACTAGAAAAAAATAATTATGGAAATAGCATTAGACACGTATTTCACTGCAACTTACCTAAAATCAAGAACTGTGAGATAGTGAATTTGAAAATTGTTTGAAAATGGTTTTGAAAAATCATTAACCTAGTGTAGAAAGCTGCAGAATAGAAAATTGCTGCTGTCTTAATTTCTTTTGTTGCTCACACACACACACACACATACACACATATGTAGTAAATTCAGAAATGTTCTTGCACCATTAGTTACCTTCTTCTAAGTAATTATACTCAAAAGAAGTGAGATTTACTTGGCACTATTCATTCTCTGTTCTTCAGATTGTCTTTCACTGGTGACATTTTTGGAATTTAACTTCTACTGTGTAATGCAGAGCAAAGAAGAACAAGGGCAAAAGCAGTGACACAGTTAGTTCCCTGGCATATATTCAAGGGATCTTCTAATAGAGCAACTAGTAAGAATGGTTTAAAAAAAAGAAAAATATGATTTAAGGATAGTCCATGCCTTCTCCACAATAAATGATACTGAGACATTGCAATTGCTTAAAAATGCAGTGGTGAATGTCTGTCTGTTGAAGATCATGTTAGATCTTCATGAAGAAGCTAACTAACTAACATGAAGAAGCATGTTAGTTATGAGCAATACGAGTCTGCAAAGAATTTGTTTCTCTTTCCTCCATCTGAAGAGGCTGCAGCAAGGTATAGTTGTCTTCCAAGACACTTGTAATAAAGCTCTAGAAAACTGTCCTTTGATTTAAAAATAATGCACCAGTTAAATACATAGTTCAGTATAAATTTAGTCAGTTGGCTAATAGCAATAATTTTAATATTCTGGAATATCTGAAGGAGGGAAAATTAGATTATTTTAATTTAATTTATTCTGTATGTCCAATTTATTTTCTGTAGAAATGGTGTAAGCAGAACAATTTTGGGGGTAAAAATTACACTGGTATATGTCCAATTTATTTCCTGTAGAAATGGTGTAAGTAGAACAATTTTGGGGGTAAAAATTACACTGATATATTAAAAATACCATATCAACCTTACAATGATTGAAATGCTGTTGTATGCTGGTATGATATTATCAGCATTCAAGATTGGCATTTTCTGCAGAGGCAAAAAGAGAGAGAGTAAGGTCAGATCAAGTTTGTGCTAGAACTTTGCTTATATTGGTACTTCTAAGAGTTCATAACAAAGCTTCTGCTATCCCAGTTTGGCCATGGGCTGTAACATTTAAAACACAAAGATGTTTTGTAATATGCATAAAATTAAATTATTTTACCTAGAGACTATACTAGAAATAAACAATAATATAGCTTTGGATTTCAGACTTTACTGCACAGTGGCAACGGGTTTTCTTCATAGTTGATGACTTCCTCTGTCAAGTGGAATTCTTCAGAGTTTACCGAAACATTTATTGAAACATCTGTTGCTGCTGGCCTCTTCTCCTAAGCAATGTCCCGTATCTCCAAAAGCTAAACCTAAAGAAGTTTGAAAGGTGCTGAAATTTGGAAAATTCAGACAGTGTCAAATTGCAGACCACTGAGTGCACTCTATAAACTGTGATAGGGGGAGAAAAAAGAATTAGAGATACTGAAATGAAAATGAAGTGCCTGTAGCAGTATAAAGAGAGATAGAATAGATTCTCCTAAATATTTTGGATTTTTGAAATGATGAAGTCTAAAAGAGTAATCATTAGCAACTCTGTACTGAATGTGCAATACAAAACAAAACCATCCTACATTTTTTGGTGAAAACAATGCTGACACTGTAGTATCTTATTGCCCTCATTTGCATAAATTTTACAGATATCCTAAGGAAATTAACTACTTCAGCAAATCAACCATATCCTATAATTTAATGAAAACTGAATTTTACATCAGGACAAAAGCGGTCACACAGTATAAAGCATTTTGTGAAAACGATGAAAACATTTCTTACTGTATCCTATAATTATCCAATTGTAGAAACATGAAAATAAGACCGCTCTAAGCAAAGTATATCTGAATTTAAATTCCATTATAAAGTAGCCATAGTTTAAATTTCATCAGCAAGGTGGCATGATAATGAGACACCCACATACATACATTCTGATATTGTTGCAAAGCCCTTTTTTTCATCTGAAACCACTTCGCCAGAGAAGTATTTATTCTGTACATCAAAATCAATAAATGCATTTATATAACTGGCATTCTTAAAAAAATAATTTTGTCCCCAGTCTGCAGTGTCCTAGATAATAGTAAGCTGAGATTTTTGTCACTAATAGGTTCAATGGCATTAAAGTTGAGATTGCCTTGCTTATCTATAGAGCCTCCAGCTCCCGTCTGAGAGAGGTAAAGGTAACACATAAGGTCTTGCGTAACCCACAAGGATGAATCAGATTTCATAAGGCAACTAAAATGGCATTACATGTCTGTGTTGAGGCAACTGAATACCACCATCCCAATAGTGCCATAGCTCATAGAAATCTGATGGTCTTCAAAGTGACTTTATGGAAATATTTAACAGCTACTTTCATAAAAATGTGAAGAGCCCTGCAGTCAGCCAGAAATATTCTTTATCATTTAAAGTGTATATTTGTCCTAAAAGTGATGGATATGAACATATCAAATCTAAAGATGTGGTGGAATGTGGTAGAATAAGTATTTTTGAAAGATTATAATCTCCGAGTAGTTTTGATTTTTTTTGATCCAGAGTTTTTCAAATGTTATTAGAATATCTACTTTGATTTATTCTTTCCGAAAAAATGTATAATCCACAGTAAGGCTACTCAGCTGTGCTACCTAGCTGGGATCTATCTATCTGGACATTGCAGGACTGCCCAGTTGTAACACCAGTAAGTGGACTGTAAGTCCCCACGTCCCATCAGGCACTGAACACACATGTGCGTGCACACGCACACACAAGTAGTGCAAAATGCAGAAATACTCTGCTTAATGGAATGCGCATATGATGCTAATGTCCTGCTTCATTGTAAGCTAGTTGGTGTCCTAGATATGATCTAGGATCCTGCAGGACAATGACTGTATTCCTGTGCACAATCAGGAATGTCTAATGACAGGTAAAGCAACTCAACAGATTACAGGACTGAGTCTAAAGATGCAGTCAAAATTTGGTGGTGACAATTCCATGTGGGAAAAAAAACAAATCGCTGTCATATCACGGGGCTTTTGGTTCATTGTTCTTATCTATCACTTTACAAAATGCTGCATGGTCCGTCCTCTGAGGAAGTGAATGAGTATTCATAAACTGTCAAACCTGAAAGAATGGCTTAACCATAAGATTAAATGTAAAGCATTGCATAAAAGAGCAGGGAACTCATCATACCTACTTTACACAGGCCTGTGAATGCTAATTGTCTACACTTTAACTAATCGGGTTTGCTTTTTGTGCTGTTAGCTCTCTTAAGACTGTACATCCATTAACCAACCGTCTTTTGTTTCTCATTGCTATGTCTGCAGGTCAGTTTATGGTGAAACTGCTTTCAAAGACAGTAGGTTAATCACAAATGTTTTCAGTAGTATAAAATCTGAAGAATACTGCATAGCACAGATGTCGCTGAAGCCCACATATTTAAATTCCCTGGTACAATAGTTTCTGGTGATTATGTTTTCGGGTGGCACTGCGAGCATACTCACCCCGAACAAGCAGCTCCGTCTCATCTGACACGGTGTCCGCTGCGGTCTGAACCCTGCAGCCGTATCTCCCGGCGTGCATCAGGAGGATGTTCCTGATCATTAAATCTGCAGAGGATGCTTGCTGAAATAGGGATGAAGTGCCAGTTAAAAATTCAGTAAATCTGTGTTCAAGGTAGTTCACGAGGGTGTTCTGTACAGTATGAGAAACTCATGATTGCAGCTTTCGTCTTACAACATTTATGTGCCCTAATACCCTCTTTTGAGGATTATCAGAACACTGCATTTATACAATTATTAATAGGGATTAAAGAAAAGGATTTCAGGTTTTTAATAACTTTGACTTTGCTTAAAGCACACTGTGCATATTTGCATGCTCAAATAAAATGATTCCAAACTAGCACAAAGAAATTCATTAAGGAGATGAACAGAAATATTTTGGATATAATCCTTGGTATTAAAAAAAGTCCTTTTAGAAATAAAAGACTCTTTCTTCCTCTTCCTCTTCCCTACAATGTAGTAACATTTGGAGTATGTCTCGCTACTGTAATGAAATTAAGATAACTTGAAAGATAACGTTGATTGATTTTTATTAACATAGAGGAAATTAATACTAAATGTGATTGAGGAAATATGAACAGATTCGCATTTTTCCTGTTGAAATCTGTATATGTTTAAATCTGAAAACTGCTATCCCTCAATGGGTGTACACAGAGAACCAGTTAAAATTTTTATTTTTTAGTATTCTAGCCAACAGTTATTACAATGTCCTGAAATTATGAGCAGAGGAGAGATAACTGGAAAGTAGAACAGCTTTTTGGAGGATAAATGGCTTTTGCTAAGAATTGCTCTATTATTTAATAAATTCAAGTGATAATATTAGATTTTGCCTGTACATTGCTATATCCAAACTTACTGAAGTCAATAAATGTTGCTCCATCAGATTTAGTGAGCCCAGGTCCATAGATCTTGTTGATTTACTACAGTCACCACTCAGCAAAAGAACAGGTAAGTGCGAACAAAAGTGACCCTGACCACATGGTGTAGCAATTGCAGTTTACTTTTTCAATTCTGTGTCCTAAAAATGCTTGCAACTTTTTGATTTAATGTAAGCACCAACAATTTAAAAAAATTACCATAAGTATTTTTGTTCCTTTCAAAGTCCTTTTTTTCTCTTAAATAGGATTAATTTTAACGTATTAACCGAGGATAAACAAAATGTCTTGCAAATATTTCCAAATTACTTTACCATTGCTACTCTGTATGACATGTGAACCTACCATGTTAGGTTTTTTCAACATTAATGTAGTGTTTATATAACATTATATTATAGATTAAATGTAATTAATATTTTGGCTATAATTATGTAATATATATATAATTATTACACATATACAATCTAAAATGCATAATTTCAATAACTACACA
>NW_009620081.1:0-3049 GCF_000690535.1 Cariama cristata
ACACGGATTTGTGCCGCTGCGATGAAAGCTGAACGAGATGCAGTGATGGACCCTGAAACCAGTGCATGTTCCCAGTGACCAGAGATACGTGTTCTCCTTTGCAGTGTCTCCACACGCATCCCCTCAGGGGTGGTACCAGAGGAACTTCACAGAGACAGCCCAGCAGGGCAGCATGGATCACACAGGAACAAGCACCGAGGAGGAAAAGTGTGATGGTTTCTAAAGGGACGCTGGGTGCCCCAGTCTGCCTGCCTTTTATTGCTTACAAGAAAATACTCCTTAATCAAATGCTTGTAACGAATGGATCCAAATCATCCTGACGGAAAAGTACTGTGTTTAATATGTTCTTGGTATGCTAGGATGGTTTCCCTTTAATCCTTCACATAGTGTTAAGATTTCAGCCAAGAGTCACTCATTGTATTCGTATATCCTGGATTTTCTAATCATTACTTTCTCTCCTACTGTTCAACACGGCACCAAGCATTTTCCAGTTCTGCCCGAGGATCCATTTCCTGCTTTACACTAAACTTAAATCTTTTTCACATTCATTTTATAAATTCTTATTTCTTTTATAGAATTATTATGCTAATTCCAAGTCAATTTATGATCATTTAAGGATGCAGTTGTGACAGTATAACAAAAATGTTATTGTTTTCACTGAGTTGTAGCATTTACAATACAGCTATTTTTATGAGAGAATAAACACCTCGAAATTTATGAAGGCTATTACATTTTTAACAACAAAATTAAATGATAGTGAGAAGAGATGGAAATCGATACATTCAGACCAGGAGTCAAAAAAATCTGAAATAATTGGGATGCTTCTTGTGACAGACAGAAACAGGGAACTCATTTTCTACAGTGTTGCACAAGCTTTACATCAGGATAAGCAATGTGTGTTATCAAACAGAGACATTTCTGGATTTGCCTGTCATTATACTGGAGACTAACCGATGAGAATCCGGCCCAAGACTGTTCTTCAAGGTTGAGGACATAGTGTGTAGCTTTGGGAAAAGGACAATTATCCTGTAATACTCTCTGGAAGACTGTTCATGCAGGAAGTTATTCCAGAATAGCCTGGAATTCATAGCACAAGGGGAAGAGAGACATGGATCTGTGGAACCAGGAGGTTTTGAAGCAAGAAGAGTAAATTTGACATTAAAAATGTCTGATGACAGCAAAATTGTCTGATCATGCAGGAGAGATTATTACCGTCTGTGCATATTTGCAAAGGGATGTACCATGCCGTGTGTCCTGCAATATGGAAAATCATGGAAAAGGGGAGACTGTCATGTCCTCTAGCAATTTGTAGAAGAAATGAACCAGTGCATTGCTCTTTACAGTCACTAATACCAGTACGCTCCCAGCAGGAAAGACTAAAGGGACCAGTTGAGCAAGAGCTGGGTTATAAGTAGAAATGAAAAATCCTAACTCAAAAACTCAAGAGGAGCAGCAAGACCCTGCCACTCGCATAGGTGATGCCTTGCTTCAAGGAGGGGCGAGGGGGCAGCCCCTGAACTCCGAGCATGGCCAAGGCCGGGGACCCTGCGCACGCAGAGGCCGGGCCAGTCAGTGGGATCCCCCGGGGCTTTCTGTCACAAGCCCCAGGGCTTCATCCCTCAAAAAGAGAAGAGCACAGAGGATATACTTCCCCCAGAGAGCTCTTGCAGACAGTCGAAGGGGACTTTCCTTTCTTCCAAATGGGGAAGTGTGGCAATCCTACAGAAACCAAAGGATTTATTGAATTTTCATACTTCAGCAAGAGATAGTGTGTTTTACTTTCCCTCCAGCATTAGCTGTATGAGCTATCCCAACAGAAATGCCCTTGCATCTCTTCCCTTTTTTCCTGCTGTTTTTGTTACTCTGGTCACATAAAGGTAAATTAGTATGCAGGGTGGAAGGCAGAGGGGAATGAGGCAGTCATAGCAGATTTAGAAGAGGAGACTTTGGCATCTAGGATAACGTGATGCAAACAAGAATTCTGAAGCACAGAAAGAAACTAGAGATGTATCCTGCCCAAGAAGAGCACAAGTCAAAGGGGAAAATTATTTTCCTTAACACCAACCAAAGGCAGGGATATGGCCAAAAAGACCTTTACATCTTCTTACAGATGGTACTATGAGTGTACAGTTGAGAATCATCAGCATTAAACCATAATATATGAAGGTCACTTATCTAAACTTCCATCCAGCCCTAAGCAATGTAGATGTTAATATACACTCATTACTTTGAAAGCTCAGATGACTCATAAAATGTGAGCTAAAATCTTCCATTTCCCAGCATTACTGTAGCATTTTATTAGTTAAGACTATAATACGGAGCAAATTCTCTCCATCATCAACATAACTTTTTTTTCACGCTATTTAAGCAACGAGGATTTAGTAACAAAAGCTCTATTTCATTATCGTTCCTTTTTTTTTATTAGCTGCCATGTTTTTAAGCTGCCCCATCATCCTCCCTCTCAATTTCCAGCAGTCTATTAACAAAGAAAGAGTCAGGGAACTACAGTTGCTTTCTAAAATATCACAACCATTACTTGGAGCTTCTTAGTAACACCAGGGATCAAGCTTTGATTGCTTTGTATCAGAGCTGAAGGGGCAGGACTAGCCCGATCTCCTCTATGACAAAGTGACCCACTTAGGGGACAAGGGAAAGGCTGTGGATGTTGTCTACCTAGACTTTAATAAAGCCTTTGACACCATTTCCCACAGCATTCTCCTGGAGAAACTGGCTGCTCATGGCTTGGATGGGCGTATGCTGTGCTGGGAAAAATACTGGCTTGATTGCCGTCTCCAAAGAGTGGTGGTGAATGGAGTTAAGCCCAGTCAGTGGCCGGTCACCAGTGGTGTTCCCCAGGGCTTGGTCTTGGGGCCAGTTCTGTTTAACATCTTTATCAATGATCTGGACGAGGGGATCGAGTGCACCCTCAGTCAGTTTGCAGATGACACCAAGGTGGGCAGGAGGGTTGATCTGCTGGAGGGTAGGAAGGCTCTGCAGAGTGAACTGGACAGACTGGATCGACGGACCAAGATCAATTGTGTGAGGTTCA
>NW_009620082.1:0-2185 GCF_000690535.1 Cariama cristata
TCAACCACAGCCTGGAGAGCTAGAGAGATACCAGAGGGTGTGTAACTGTGTGCACGTGAAACACAAATCCTTTGCAGCCAGGAGAGTATTCACCTCTTACCATCTGAAGTTCTCGATCTCTGAGTGGTTCTTTGGCATCATGGGTGTTTGAGAGGTCCCTTTTCCACTTCCTAGCCATCACAAATCCCCTCCGTGACTTATTCCCGTCCTTTTAACATCTTGTTCTGGTATGGATTTCTTTTATGCAACTTTTTTTTATGTCTCATTTATTTTTATTTCTGTTTCATTTTCATTACTTTGTGAAAATGAGACCTGCACATTAAGCTCTGGGGTAAAAAATGCCACTCTCCCAGAAAAGTTTTCCTGTTGGATCAACTTGCCAAGCCAGTCTCCCTCAGGATTCTGTATTCAGCTGAAACGATGCACAGCAGCAGTCTTAGCAGGCAGGAACAAGTGGTCCGGGGATTGAAAGTGTATTAAGTAGCTTATAAAGTGCTGACACTAAATGCAATCCCACACCCTCAGGGGATGGACCTGATGCTAGCTCTTGGAAGAAGGCCCCTTGGCACAGTCCCAGCCTTCTGAGCCATTCCCAGGCATGTCCAGCACTCCTGCAGATGAAGACTCCGTTAGTTTGGCTGGCAGACCAGAGGCACAACTTTTCATTCATGGTAAGTCATTCTTCCAGCAGCCTGATAAGTTAAACTGACTCCTCCTACAACCCCCAGCAGTCTGGCTTTGCCAGCCATCTCTATGCTAGTTGGGTATCTCCCTGTGTCTATCACAAGACAGTAGAACTGGGTGTGGGCGGAGTAAACTGCTCCTCCTTGGCTGCTCACCTAAAGATTAGGCTGGCAATAAAGAGAAAGGCTTTACCCCCCTCCCCATCTTGGTGCCATGAGATGAGGCTCAAGCTCCTACAGAGCAGCCTTGCCAGGTGGAGACTCAACCAGGATCTTAAAACCTCCTCCCTGGTGTGGCAGGATGTGTGATGGGGGTGTCGGACAGGGCTGTGTGCTCCTCTGAGGCTCTCCAGCAGTGGAGTCCTCCTGTTTGTGCTGCCCTGAACCATCATGGCTCAGCATGGGCTAAACTTCCTTGCACTAGCTTGAGCTGTGAAGCTTTGTGACCATGGCCATCCATTTCTTTCAATTTGTTTTATTCTTATTGCATCAAATTGACAGTACACAAAGCAGACCACAGGCTTTCCACAGGGCTGCATTGCTATCAGCAGGCCCCAAGCTCAGTTCTGCAGTCGTGCTCCCAGGATCCTCAACTCCAAACTAGCCAGACTGATCTACATGCATGGCGTTTTATGCCAATGCAGGCACCATTGTTCCAGATACGGTCAAACTGGGAGATTAAGGCTGCCAGGTAGAAAAGAAAGGCTCTCCCACTTGACATTCAGCCAACCTCGTCATGAGTCAGAGCCAACACAATAAACCAAAAGAAAGTGAATTTCCCTTGGTTTAAATGGGAGAGAGCTCCACTGCCAGGAGAAAGGAGGTGGTAGGGTGAGGGTAGTGATTATCCTGCTAAAGCCACATCCCTGCAGAGCCCCATTCCCCAGGGATTGCCACAGCTGCTGTGCTCTGCTCACTATGCTTGAGCAGGTGGGAAAGTGTCTCAGAAGACCAAGGACTGTGTAGCTGGGGCAAGAACAATCAGCAAACTCAGTATCAAAAGTGGGAAAGAGGGCTGGGAGGCTTACATGACATATCCAAGCTGATGCCTTGATACTCTGGAATGATTGATGACAGTCCCCTGATTAGGGTTGCTAGACTTTCCTAGCAGTTAGTAATTTCCCATTGGTTTCACACAGCTACTCCTAATCAAATCACAGCTGTTTTTCTACAGGTCTATGAAGCAGATGATTGTACTGTGCAACCAGTCATTTGACAATGTGGGCTAGGCTCAGTGACCTGACCTAAGAGCAAAGCAGGACTTTGGATTGCTTCCTGAAGCACAGCAGCGTGCAGTGAGCTGCTGAGAACAAGATGCAGGCAGTCTCCTGGGAAAGCACTGCCTCCAGGCAGCAGGAGCTGAAACAGAAGTCATCCCATGGGAGAGCAGAAGAGTAACACATCCAGATCTGTCCCAATTGGTGTGTGTCCTGGTTTGGCTGAAACAAAACTATTTCTGTTTTCGGTAGATTTTTTTTTTTTCTTAAGTTTTCTTAGTAACT
>NW_009620083.1:0-5109 GCF_000690535.1 Cariama cristata
TCTTCTCAAATCGAAGAGTTGTTTATGTCACAGTCATCACTTGAAAAGTGCAAGGACTGAGGGCTCTGTCCTGCAAAAAATGATCTACATGCTTAATTAAACGCACCGTGAATAATCCCATCCCCTTCATTAATCAGTGAACAAGGGCGCGGAGACAGAAACTAGGAGAGGGCACATCAGTCAAGCCCAGACAAGCGAAAGGGGGACCGGGCAGTGGCTTTTTACCAGTTCAGCAAACTGTGGCGCTGATAATCAGTTGAGCTCCATGTAGAGAACCATGAATGCACCAGCCTCTCAACCCTTGCTACAAAATAATTAAATTAATTAGGAAGACAATTAAATTAATCAAATAAATAGGTCTACAGAATGTCAAACATAGCAGATAACTAATACTTAATCACAAAAGAACTACCAGTAGCAAGACTGTGTTTTCCTTTAATTTACCACTGTTTCTGAGTTTAAGAATTCATCAGCTCTGTTGTAATTATCTTACTCTTTAATCTTTGATGTGCTTATGTGTAAATCAAAGCAGAACACTTGTCTTTTAAAGAAGTATATTTGAAGTATAAGCAGAAATTTGCAAAATCTTTTCAACAAATATTCAAATGGGATACTGAAGGATAGTACCAATAAGGTTTATACATTTGAGTTTTTAGTGGGCCCTTCTAGTCCAACCTTTTTGCACATCCCCTTAAACAACAACAACAAAAAAAGGCAGTCCCAGTATTGCTAAAAAATGACTGCAGAAATTCTTTTCTAAGAGAAGATGACACTGAAGATCTTATGCTAAGTAACATCAGGAGTGAAATCCTAGCCTCACTGACATCAGTGGGATTGTTATCACCCTGTGTACCAGGTGATCTGGATTATGCCACAGCCTTTAGTGCAGATTTGTTCAAGTTATTATCAAAGCTGTTGCTGTTTCTTAAACAAAATTAGAGGTTTCTGCATGCTGTTTGAATGCCAGTTTTTTCCTTGATACTTGGTTGGATTGCCCAATTTTCACCAAGTTTTCCTGGAGTTGCGGAGAGGGCTAATGAGCCTTTGGCCTTTACTGGAAGGCATAGGGAGGTAGTCTTAAATGGACTGCCCCTCTCTCCGCTGTTTGTCAGCAGTATTGTTAGATGAGAATAAGAACAGTAAGGTCTGGAGAACTATCAAAATCTGTTTTTATCTGCTTTTTTACTTTTTAATCATAAATTAGCATATTATAAAGTTATAGTAAATACTAAAATACAAAAGACTTGAATGATTTGAGAAAAAAGTTTACATGTTACTAAAATAAATAATAATAAAACCTTCAAGCCCCATATCTACCGTATAGAAAAGCCTAAATGAGGGCAACTCAAAATTTCTTTCATTTGTTGTCTGCTTCTCAAGTCTTACAGAGGTTTATAGTTTCAGATCTGTATTCTTCATAGAGGTAGTACAAAAAGTTTGTATGCTGAAGAAAGGATTAGCAATGGTCAGCTGAAGCATGTAGTTGCAGATAAAAGTACCAGCAACATGCTAGGTCTGACAGTCCTAATTTGTAATGCTCTATGCAGTTGTGTGACAGTTTTGGAGTGTGCACGCTGGGAGGTTAGTACACAGTCACTGCACCTCTTGTGCTCCACGATAAAAATCAAACCGTGCCCTCCAAGGAAGGCTGTATGCATTGTCCCTCTTGTATTAAAAAAAGACAGTCAGGACATACCTATATCCTGGTATAATTGTGTGTAAAATAATAGGCAAAATATTTTATTGCACTGAAAAAACAAACTTCAGATGAAAGCTAATAATGAATCCTATAAAGATTAATGACAACATGTCATTGCTGGAGAGGCATTCATAACAGAAGTATATGCATTTATTGTTATTTATAGAGCACAATGAAAATTAAAGAACAACTTCTTGAAGGCTTTCTGAGGTTATGAGCTGTGTTTACTTGCAACACAGTGCCTGTGATAAGTTTTCATTTCTCTTGTGTGCTTTTATCTTCATCATCCTTGCACATTATCTCACCTCTCTTAGGGATATATCTTGCAGTGGCATAAACACCAGTGGTTCCATAGAAATCAATGTCAACGCTTTCATTTTCACCAGTCAAGAATATGGCCTTCTATTTTTCTCTTGTGTAGCTCCAGCGTCCCTGATTATAACATCAATCATTCAGGAAAGAAGGGTGGGAAGATTCTTCCTGTTCATTGTATTCCACTGTCATACTGCTTGCAAGTGCTGACTCTTATTCACACATTCATTTAAGAATTTGCCTTTTTTGTTGTTGTTGTTTTCTTTTTTCTTTTTGTATCAACATAGTCTTTTCAACCTATACATTTTCTGGGCTTGTTGCAATCTGATTATGGAAAGCATAGTTTTTAACATTTCTTTTCTTTGTCTTTTTTAACATGTTGTTACCTATTCTGCTTTGATAGGTACAGCTGAGGCACCTTTCAACTGCACTCCTGTAAGCATTCAGTGCTAGCGCGGAATGATACCTGCTTTTGAATTTGAGAAGTCAGGGGAGGATCTCTGCTTCATCTGGGAAAAATGAACTGGTAGGTAATTGAAACATCCACGACAGTGGGGAGAATACCTCTCTATTCTCTTTCAGGAAAAAAACAAAGTGAGTTTTCCTATTTAATGAACTTGTACTTGCTGTTGTTCTGCAGGGGATTGTGCCTGCATATTAATAAATAGACTACAACCAGCAAGATCTTCTTCTGTAACTGAGCAGTGTCTAACAAATAACCTACTTTCCCGGCTGCAGACAGAAAAATATCTAGATAATTTTAGAGCCATAAATAACACTTGATCTGCTAGGATAAGTCCCCACAGGGACAAAATTGAGTATATGACCCTTAAGGGGCAAGTAGTCCGCAGCTTGATGTTATGAGTCTCACAGATTGAAGCTGCACACAGACTTTAATGCCCTGGAGTCAGTTTGCCACTGAGATTTACCTCCCTCCCTTTGGAGCTCTGCTGATAGCTGATTAGGGCTCAGGAAGGTGAATACCATTGCTATTGGGAATTTGGCTGAGGCATTAGGTTTAGTATTGTCAAAGCGAGGTGTTAGAGCTATGAATTTTGTCTGCAATATAGCTGCCAGCTGCCTTTGACTTTGCCAGTTCAAAGGAGGAGCACAGCATTTTAGTTGAATCACTAAAGGGCCATGCAAAAGTCGGATGTGAAGTATGCAGCAGAGAAGTAGCTTCCTTGTTAAACAGGGAAGTAGAGAAGCAGCACTGCACTCTTAAATGAGCCTTTGTTTCTTCCCCTGTTGCCCTGGCTGGGAGAGCCTCAAGTCTCACCACTCAGCTTGATTTCCTGGTGCAAGTGCTGAGGTTCCTTTTGTGGCTGAATCACGTCCAGTAGGCATCTGCCAAATTCCCTGTAACTCTGTGCGCAGTGCTATATGCAAATACATGAGTTTGCATAATTGTGATTAATTAGAATGTGTCCGTACTCTGGCTCTAAGAGCTGTGTGGTTAGTGCTAGTGCAGCTTTGTTCAGTGAAGCTTTCTGCTTATCTCTAGGACAGCAGTATGACAAACCTCCCACATGTACTGCCTTGCGCCTATGCCTCAATACATGGTTAGGGAGAGGTTCTGTGGGGGTAAAGAGATAGTTCAGATTCATGGTGTGGTAGACACTTTGTGATGTGGAAACTGGAACTCAGTCTAATTGTCTCATGTAGTGATAAAGTGGTTCACTGGCAGTTTGAGGAGGGGAAAAATTAAAGAGAAACATTTCAGCAAGCAAGGCAGCATGAAAATGTAATAAAGTTTGAGGTTAAACAAAAAGTTAAATCCAAACCAGTTTAGATTCCTGTTTGAGCTCTGTAATGATTTTAAAAGAATGGAATAGTTTTTGAAATGGAACATCCTTTCAAAATGAGAAACAAAAAAATTCCAGCTAAAGTTCAATTCTTTGAACTAGAGATGCTTCAAACATATTCTTTCAACGAATCTGCCTTTGCAACATCAGTAACACAGGCACCAGCAATGCTGCACCAAACAATGCCTTTGCCTGCTCGTGATCGGAAGCTCCGAGGACGTTACTCAACTTTGAAAACCACAAGGCAGCAAAGCCCAAAACAGGGCCTAGGAGTTCCAAGTCCCACACCCCATCCTTGCAATTCCAGAAAAGGCTGTGGCTGTGACCCTTGTTCGACATATGTCCAGTACAGTGATAGCTATGGAACCCAAGAAAGGGAAGAAGAACCAGAATGCTCCCTGAATGCTTGTGACAGGGCCAAGCTTAACAGGGAAGTTCATATTTCAGTATAGCACTGGTCAGCAGGCGAAGTTAAGCCATAGGAGAGCTGAAAGAAGCTAAAGAACAACACAGAAGAGAAAGCAAGCGTAGAAATAAAAGTGAGAGAAGAAAAAAGCAATTTTGCCAGTGTCATTTCTCTGTTGCTGTAATGGAAACCTTAATACATATGGATGCAGACTTTGGTGTGATGAACAATACATGCACAGGCCTTTTATCCTGAATTGCCACAGGGAAGATGGGGTGGGCTAAGGAGAGGAGTGGAGGCCAGAGCAATCCATTAGGTCTCATTCAGCCAGGGCAGTGGGGCTCAGCATAGGACGACATTGAGAATGGACACATTTCTTGGGGGGTGTGTTGGTATCAGTAGTCACTGAAGTAGTTATTTTAAAGAAAGCTGAGGGAAGATTTTAAATAAAACAAAAATTTTCAGCTAAAATTAAAACCAAATAAGTTTCAAACATAGCTTTTCAGTGGCCACATTTTCCAAGAAAGTAACCTTTATTAGGATCTGCAGAAGTATACCAAGCAATTCCATACTAAGGCCTTTCTTATTCATGATCTGGAGCTGGTAGGAGAACCTGAGTAATTACTATGGCCCATACAGCTATGAGTAGAGTTAACTTTTTTTAATCAGTCGAGACCAAAGAAGAAAATCTACGGCTAGGCACAGCAGGAGAAGGCAGGCAAGTGTTAGGACTGGTGTTACAAAAGGTAATTGGGTTGGGATTAGGTTTTAGGTCAGCAAGCCTGGGCAAACTTTAATGCTAGAATGATCTTAGCAAGTGCTTAGCTGAGACAACTGACATAGGAGTAGCTGTGGCACAGATCTCCTGTAAAGGGTCAACGCCTGGT
>NW_009620084.1:0-6065 GCF_000690535.1 Cariama cristata
GGGGGGCGGGGTGTGGAGGTTGCCCAGCACAGTTTTAGCTAGTGAAGCTTAAACAGTAAACAGGTATTAATTTAGTGAGATTGTGGCCTAAGGATCCCAGAATTACTGCTCCCAAGTGTGGGCTCTCATCATGGAGTCACAGTAAATGTTTTAAACCTGTGGCTTTCAAGTATTGAGATGGGTTGCACTAAAATCTAGAAATAATCTAATAGTAATATAACAAATACATTTAATTTGAGAGGTTCTGTAAAAATCTAGTAAAGAAAGAGTACAGGAGAAGGGCTTTCCTGTGACTTTCTTGCCACTTAGCACTCAAAACTTCATACATTCACACAGTGCTTCACAGTTTGAGAGGATTTGGGCAAATCAAACCCAGCAGCAGCCATTCATCTGCATAATTACTGGTGGCCAGATAAGAGGAAACAAGCTCTAATTCCACCACCCCTATTTGCAGGTGAAGCCTTCGACAATAAAAATGAATACAGCTTGAGTCTCACTAGTTAGATTGAAACTTTAAGATGGGAAATGAAAAAAAGACAACTGGATTTGCTGAATAAATCAGCACTGTCATCTCTGCTGGGGAATGTGGTTGCTTGTATTATGGGAGGAGGAGGTGGTGATAGTGGTAGTGGTGATGATGGTGATGGTGGTCAGTGCCCCATGCCCCAGCACTGTGCAATCACCCAGGTGAGCGATGCGGGGGGCTGCAAAGATGGCTGGAAATGGTGCAGTCAGCACACCCTCACCCACAGACGGGTAATACTCAAACAGGCTGAAATGACAGAAGAAAAGGTAAATTCTGAGCTGGTTTCTGCCACAAAAGCCCAGGACCGCAGAGAGGAAAAGCTGCTATGTCCTCTTGGGTGAATTAAATTGGTGGTGTAAAATGAGCATTAATTCCTCTCCAAGGCATGGTTTGCTGCGGTGGTGTGGGCCCCGGGGGTTTTGTCACCTGCCCCTGGCTGTGAGGGTCTTGGTGGCAGGGAGCCAGCCCACTCCCACCAGCACCTTTCTCCAGTTTTGTTGTCATTACTATTTTTTAAGGTATCAGAAAACAATAGAGGCCTTTAAGCATGAAATGGAGCTGTGGCAGAGATATTATTCAAAGAAGAGGGCTCTTACTTCTATTCGAGTGGTTCAAAGTAAGATTGCAGAGATTATTTGCTAATACCAGTAAACAAAAAAATCTCTGCAGCTGAGAACCATCTCCAGAAAGCACAGGCAGAGTTGACTCTCCTGCACCATTCCCCCATGGTTTTCCTTCCCTCTCAGTCACATACAAACACAATATTTGGTTTTCACCCTTTGCCCTGTGTGGGGAAAAAAAATTAATTCAGTTTTTTTCTTGTAACGAGAGATACTTTTTTTTTTTTTTAGTGCCTTTTCTTCCACAGATGCTAACAGGATAGTGTCAGGATCCTCAGAATGTGTGTGTCTGTATGAGTGCAAAATAAAGATAAAGTGGGAGAAGACGGCAATCAAACATGTTACAGTGATACTAAGTGGTATGGGGCTAGAAATGCTGTGATATAAGGGTAATTTAAAATTGCTTTGGCCAGGTCACTGTCTTCTTGCCAGTCGTGGAAAAGGTACTGTGCATCATATTATGAGCCATAGTGACTGAAAATCCTGTGGTTTGCTGTTGAAGCCACTTGAAATGAGGGAACAGCGAGGCAGCAGGTAAATGTTCAGCTTTGAGAGTCTCAGAGCTTTTTAGATAACCAAACAACATAAAGTTTGCCAATTAGTGTTTTGGACAACACTAGAGGTGACAGAGCACGTGAAGTGCTGGCAGGGCAAGATCTGATTTCAGTAGTGGAGATGTGCATTACTTTCCATGGATTATTTTTAGACAGGTAAAATTATTTCTGATTACAAAATGGGGAATGTGTGTGATGCCAGGGCTGGGGGTACTGATGTGAGCTCAAGGCCACTGCTGCCCTTGGGGCAGCTGAGCCTGCAGGCAGGGACCTACTGGGGACCGGGGCTTGGGGTGAGGATGCTCTGTGTGTGCTCAACTGGGGCTTTGGCTTTTAATCAGGCTCTGGAATAGTCCCCAGATGATCTTGGTATAATAAAACAACCAAACGAAAATGCAAAAATACCCAGGAGAACCAGCTCATTTTAAAATTCAGATGAAGTTTTGGAGAACAGTGGTTCCCATACTCCCAAGACCAGGAGAACGGTTTGTTCATTGCCCGTAACTGTGGCTGGAAGAAGTCTTTTGAAACTTGTTTTAAAGGAAACTTTTGGCCAATGGTGGTAGTTTTCCTGTTACCAGAAAAGTTGGGGTTTTTTTTACCTACCATCTGACAGCATCATTAAATGTTCATCCTGTCACTTAACCTTCGCTTCAGTTCTTAATGAGTGTAAAGTAGGTTTGACCATCTGTATATTCCCCCTATTATATGCTCTTTTCATAATAAATTATACAGTAACTCTCACAGGGGTGGTAAGGCTGGCACAACAACAGTTTATTCCAATGCAACCATTCTGAGAGTAAACCTGCTCCAAGAGAGCAGCCACAAGGGACGGTGCAGCCTTCACTCGTGTCCCTATGATGGGCTCATTTCTCTGATGTTTATGGCAAAAGAGACTTACAGGATATCATTGTTTGAGGCAACTTCCCAGGCTGCTCACAATGGAAGTCCTCAAATAACCCTGGAAAAAGATAAGGATATTACATGATTATTTCTTGGGACTTACCATGCTGCACACAGTATTGCAGGGCCAGAGGGAAGTGCTGCATGAAACATGGGGAAACTGCAAGCCTGGGAACAAGTGTTAAAGGCAAACAAATGGGATTTCAGACTTTTTTTTTTCCTTTTAATGAGGGTCACTGGAGCAGTTGAGCACCCTCCCACAAGCTTTCAGAGCAGCTGGTTCAGGACCCTCCTCCATCAACTTCCTCAGGGCTTTACCTCTGTTCACTTCTGCAATTGTGCCACAAAGGTGCTGCTTTCAATTTTTTCTCTTGAAGGCCTCTCATGAATTTATATTATTTATAGTCCCGTGTCCATTCACATCATCTTTACTCTCTTAACAATAAACTTAACAATGCCTTTGCAAGCCTTTGTTATTTGCTGAATGCTGTGGGGTGCTGTGTTTCTGAGCTAACAAGCACTTCAAAGAGCCTGTGATTTGTCTCTCGGGTATGTTATCTTGCTATTAGCTGTAAATAGGGATGTAGATAATGTTTTACATCTGTACCATTAAGAAGAAACAAATTAGACTATTCCCCAGCTTCTTCCCCTAGCTCACAAATCTTTGTTAACTCCAGGAAAAATGGAATAAAAAATTATTGTTTGTAAAGACACAGACAAAACTCTGCAATTCATATGCTTGTGAATATAACAACTGAGATTTTTAACAAGATCTGGTTGAAATTCAATATTCATTTTCCTGGGAAAGCTCCAAAATGTTGCTATTTGTTTTCATAGCAAAATGAAAAGAAAGCCCAAAGCATCAAAATTTCCTTTACAAAATGAGATAAAAAGCAATTAATTTCAAATCAACCATTTAGAACATTTTGTTTCAATGAAATAGATTTTCTATTTTCAATAAGGTGCAATATGAAATAAAACACTTCAGAATGAAAATCCACTTAAGAATAAAAAATATCAAAATGTTCCTTCTTAGTGCAACTGAAACATTTATTTTCAATGTTTTTGCAAAATGTAATAAGCAACTTCTAGTATTCTCTGGAAAGTTTTATTTTCACAGGCTGACCAGACAGCAGCTTTTGAGCTGCCTTCTTCCCAGCCAAATTCCTGGCACCTTCTTGCAATCTTCTTCCACGGCCAAACCAGAGGGCAAAGGCAGGTAGCAAATAGTTGCAGACACTCCAGCAAAAAATACTGAAGTTCTCCTTCCTCAGTGCTGGAGAGATTTTGATCAACTCCCAAAAGGCAGGGGGAAAAAAGGCTTTTTAAAATTTTCTTTCCACATTGAAAAAACTCCACCCTTTTGGCTTTTTTAAATTGATGATTCAGTAGCTGAGCTTTTGAAGCTGAAAAGCACAGCTTAGTTTTGGACAGAGGGGCTTTCCAGATAGACAGCCTATGCTGGACAGTGTGCCGAGGTGGTGGGACAGACAAACCGCTCAGGCTCTCTGCTCTCCGCCAGCCCCTTGCCCTCCCGAGATGCCGATGCTTTACCTGGCTTCTCTGCAAATGTGCATCCCACCCAGTATAACATTTTCAAAAGTGATTTGTTCAGATGTTTGAGGTCCTGGCTGAGCACTCCGAAAGCAGGTTTAAACACCATGGGTAGTTTTTGGAGACCCAAAGTGGTCAATATCATCTCATTGCCTGAATTCCAGTTCCTTCCATAACTTCTGCATCAAACCCATAACACCTCTTGCTTAGTTTTGTAAGAAGTCCATTTCAGCTAAATTGATATATCTAGATTAATTTGATAGCAAAGCACCCCTCTTGGGGTTTTGCACTAAATTAAGTTGTTTTTTGAAACTGATTTTTGTTAAAATAGTGCCACTTCCTACATACATAAAATTTTCATGGCTATAAACATGTGATAACCTGCCCAGACGCTTCCCACACCTCCCTCAATCACTGCCTGATATATCCCCTAAAGCAGGACAGTTTCTGTGCAAACGTTATTTAAGGAGACGTATTCTCTCTTGCACACACCATAAAGGTTTTTGGTGAGCATCTCATGGCAGTCCAGGACTTCTCCCAGCTGTGCAGCTGCTGTGGGTGCACCTATAGGTCCCTGGCACAGGCGTTCCCGTGGCTGGCAGAGTTTGGATAGCCCCTTGGTGGTCTCAGCCCCCATGACCTCCTCAGCCATGACTGATGCATCACGGCAAAGATAGTCATTTCACTGTTCACCTTTTTCAGGGTTTTTCTTAACCACACTGAGAGTCAGCTCTCTAGCCACCAGGAAACACTCCACAGGCAGTTTTTTGCCTTTTTCTTCCACAGGATTTTCCCTCTAAGTTTTTTCTTCCTGGGAGTAGTGTCATCAGCTGACACTGATGGAAAAGGACTCAGGAATAACTCTGCCAACCCATTTACTTGCTGGCATGAGGAAACAATCCACTAGATATGCTGCTGCTTCACCAAACTCCTGTTTGTCCATCTCTTAACATATTAACCAGTGGTAAGGTTGGCATGAGCCAATGTTTGTGCTTACAGCAAAAGACTGATTAGTTTTGTTGGAAACTGCCACCAGGATGTAGAGCAGATGTGTCTGCAGCCATATGGTGCCTGTGAATAACTCATTTGTGGCTGCTGCCTGGAGAAAAGGAAAATCTTTTTATCACAGACCAATGAAATAACTTGAGCAGAGTCCTGACTGCCCAGGGAAGCTTGGTGCACTTTCAGAAGATCAAGTTAGCACAACTTAGGACTCTGGAAAACCTGAAATTTGGGTGGGATGGTTTTGCTGATGGGCACCACGGAGGGGGCTGCAATGCTTGGGGTAAAGCTCTTCAAAACACACTGAGTGCCTGCTCTCACGGTTTCTCATGTGAAGATGGGGTTCAGCACAGCTTATCAGCACCTCGTGGTGGCAGGCACCATCTGGCAGTGATGTGCGCTATGGCCAGATCACAAATATTGACAGCTCAACTCATAGTCACCTGTCACATGTAGGATGGTATCTGCTGTACTGATGACTGATGGAAGCAAACTAAATTTCTACGCAATATTCGTAGCTTTCTTAACTACTCCTTTCCTACCACAAAGTGATCCCTGTCGTAGTGGGTATTGCTGTTTTCATTTCACTCCCTTTCAATTTTCTCTGTTGAATTTCACCTGCTCTTCTCTCTGGCTGCAGAAAAGCTCTTTCATAGAATCATAGAATCATTATGGTTGGAAGAGACCACAAAGATCACCAAGTCCAACCGTAAACCTGATGCCACCATGCCCGCTAAACCCGCTAAACCATGTCTTGAAGCGTCACATCTAAATGTTCTTTGAACACCTCCAGGGATGGTGACTCCACACCTTCCTGGGGAGCCCGTTCCAATGCCTAACAACTCTTACAGTGAAGAAGTTCTTCCTAATATCCGACCTGAACCTCCCCTGGTGCAACTTGAGACC
>NW_009620085.1:0-4675 GCF_000690535.1 Cariama cristata
ATATCTTAATTATATTCTTTAGTCCAAAATTTGTTCAGTACAGTTCCAAAGATCCTTTATAAATATTTCATAAAAGAATATGTTATTACTCTATTCATTATCACAACGTAGTTGGGAGAACAAGCTGCTGGTTACAGTCACTTTTTTTGTGTGAATTCTTAAATTATACATCCACTAACATCTATGTAAGAATACAGAAATACTCTATCGCGATAAGGAAAACAATAAGTTTGTTTTCTTTTGATAATCAAAAGAGATATTTGAAAAGGTCTAGTCAGTTCAATGGGAAGAGTAAGGCACAACGAAATTACATTTCTACTTTTGTTTGTACATGGAAAAAGTAAAAATGTCACTTTGGCTAAGTTAAAAATGGTTTCTTATATTGTAAAAATGTTATCAAACCAGAAGAATAAAAAAAAGGTCAAGTTCATGACTGGATGCCTCACTACATCTGTTTCCACATGGACTTGCCATTTTATTGAAAATATCAAGCACATAGATCAAGGTTCCACAGAAGTGAATTACCAGACCTGATAAGAAAACCCCATCTTAAAAAGTTTGAAGGTTGTTGCAGCATAGGTTAATTGCTTCATTACCCATGAAAAAGGGCACAAACACCCCAAACATTTTCTCCTCAAAAAGCATTATTGGCAGCAATGAACAAAAAGGCGACTTGAAAGCCACACAGGGATGTAGATAAATACTTAGAAAAACAATAATAAAATAAAGCTGTGTCAAATACAACAATTATTTATAAATATCAGCCCTTTGGTTTGGGAAGTTTAATTAGTGTATTCAGATCTCATTAGATTTTGCTTCTTTAGCTTTTTTTTCTGGCAGTGTGGCCTGAAGTCAGTGCAAATTAGATACTCTCAGTGCCTCATGAGATTGGGCTCATAATTATTTCTCACCTTAACATCAGGTAGTTCAGCTCAAAACAACCAAAACATGAGGAAAAGAACATGTTTTAAATAGTCTCATTTGAATGCATTAAAAGTTGTTTATAGGTATGCCTAAAGTGTCAGGCATCTGACTCAGAAGTTATAGATAATATATGCTTGCTGTGAGTCATATCAGAAGCACAATTTGAGATAAGGCAGAAAAATGATAACGCAGTTTGTTGAGGGCTTTGGTGTATACTAAGACTCAGACTATGCAAATATTTGAAAAGAACTAAATTCTGTAAGAGTGTGCTTTACTTCTGCATTGTTTTTTGGTTGGGAGGGAAGTGTTTTGTATTTTTTCTCTTTGATTATAAACTGCAGCAAGTTTTCGTCGGGTACAAGCTTTAGTAACGACTAAATGCACATTAGGGAAGTTTAAATTATGCATTTCTGCTTACTAGATCACTAGATCTTATAAAGTAGTGCTTTGTGTATCCCTTTCCCGCTCAGTACATGAATGATGCTATGGTATTTCTGATAGTTTTAGTTGTGTATGTACTGCTGCAGTCACTATAACTTGAAACACATTTTCTATTATTTTTTCCTTCAAAAAGTAGATACCTAATACAAAATAGTTAATATATTACAAAGATGAAACTGGAATAGAAGACATTAACCTTGACTATTTTAGGATGGGAAATAATAAATTTTTACTTTCCTTGATGAAAACCAACAAAGCCTCAAAGGACTATTCCACTCCGAGTTATTCCAAATGGGAATGACATGGGATTTGTCCCTTGGGAATAAAGACCAGAACAGCAAAGAAATGGCTTATGCCCCCTCAGACAAGATGCATTAACCACAACAGAACATGAGGGTGAAGTTCAATTCATCTGCTAAGATGTCTGTAAAACAGGTACACCTAGATCAGATACAGTGCTAGGAAAAGGGGTAGAAGAAATATAACATATGCTGACGTTTAACTTCTGCAAGGACACAGTAGTCGAAATTAGTGCATTGTTGCTGAAAACACTGCTGCTCCTTGTTGCTCTTTTTCAGGATAACAGAGACAGCTGTGCTATATCATTACGCATGGGCACAGAACCGCACTCAAGAGTTCACAAAAGGGCATCTAAAGATTTAGCAGCAAGATTACTCCACTCCAACATTTTTTCCCAGCTGACGAAAGAGAATACCCCGATTTGCTAAATCTTAATTTAATAACCTGAATAAAAATGTGTTAACTATAATTATTTTACTGGAAGAGGATAGGGTCTTTTTTTTTATATCTGATAGTCTTGGTTTCTCATAATGGGGACAAAAACATGGAATCAAGACTAAAGTTCTTTCTCCAAGAACAGAATACACTTTAAGTTGCAGAAGACTTGTCAACAGAGCTACGGATGCATTTCATGCCCGCATCAGTCACAGAAGCATGCGCTTTGATGACAGAAGATTGTATTGCTTAATTATTTAAGGTAGGATGAGAAGGGCTTAATACTGAGAAATCAAGTCCCACTAAATTTATCAGGAAATTAAGATAGAACATCTTAGAGGATCAACTCTTTCTCTCAATGAGTAAGTCTGAAGAAAAGCCTGTTCAAATCACAATAAAGGACTCAGGAGAGCAACTATTTAGGTAGCAATGACATTTTATCTGTTTTAACCAAACAGTTTCACCACACTTCAGATGAATTGCAAGTGTCAATGACAATATAATTGGTCATCTTTGCATATTCTCCACCTGTGATGGGTCACCACAGGGTAAGGATGCACTACTACATGAATTTAGGTGATTATTGAACACCTATTGGTTTTGGCCCATAAGGTTTCAGGAGTACAGTAAAAAGAGTTAACAAATCACACAATTTTGCTAAAGTTGCTGAGCTGGAAAGCTGCTGAGCTAGAGAGCTGCTGATAAACAATTAACAGAACCTTTACTTAACGAAAACTACAAAAACGGAAAGGAAAAAAAAATACACACATCTTCACAGCACAAATCTATAAGCAAGCTTAGGCCATGCAATCCAAGAGCTTTGTTGGAGAATTAATGTAACGCAAGGTCAGAGCACTAAATGGAGTTTCTCTTGCGCATGAATGTGGGCGCATACACACACATAATTAAAAGAATAATGCTATTTACCGAAAATAACGGGAGTGCTTCCTTGAGACCCTCTTACCTTAGCTTCAGGGAAAAAAAAAGTGGATAAAATGATAGAACAGTTTTGCAAATACAAATAATGATTTTGTCTCCTGCTATACAACTTCTACTATATACAAGACTGCAGAAAACGCTATCTCTTTTTCCCTGCAAGAAACATAACCAGGTGAGGGAGGGCGAAGGGAAATCTTTCATCATTATTTCTTTTTTTTCTAAAAAAATCAATGATTCAAATCTCAAAAATCTTGTTAATCACATAAAGTCCCCAAGGAGATAATGATTTTAAACAAATGTTTTGGGATTCATGTTACTTGTAGGTTTTAATTTTACCAAAATTGACCTGTTTAGACAGAAGAATAGGCAACTTGTTCCCACATCAGTTCACTTCTCCCCACTTCTAAGGCTTTAGTTTCAAGTTTGAGCTATACTTTATATAGTGAACCAAAACATGACACATTTTTGGAACTATATCCAACATTCTCCATTTGTCCAGGAAAGGAAACTTCATATCCTTCATCATGATATCAAGTATCTTTAATCTTTTTAATATATCAGGTTCTTAAAAAGCCAATAGCAGTCCTGTGGAGAAACCTTCCCACACTTACATTTCTGCATAAGAGTAAAATGGTCACGTTACATACCATGTGCTTCACAGAGAACATGCTGCTGTGGTGGATATGATCACAGAAGAAGTGAAGGTGGAGTGTGACCTCCACAGTGTCCTTAGTTTTCCCTTCCGCTCCTGGTACAGACTTGCTTTACAGAATTAACTTTTAGTAGAAAGAAAAGGTGAATTGACAAGTTAATTTCAGTCAGTACCACGTTTGAGAAAGCTTTCATGGTTATCACTTCTAATTTTAACTCCTTCAACAGATTCTTCTAGTGCTACTTGTCCACTGCACTGTCATTAGAAAACGGTGTATTAGATACTATGGAAAACAGGACTTGATGCACAGAAAAGAAGTCTCTGTGGGACTTTGTGGAGCTATATCTGTCAGAAGAGTCCAGTCATTACCAGTGACTTCCAAGCACAATTTCACGACTCTTCTAACACATGGAAGAACTCAAGATAAATGTTGCCAGCACATTTATTTGTACTTTACTTTTCTGTCATTTTTTTGGATACTGTTATTTCATTGCTTCTTGCATCCATTTAAACTCGAAAAAAAAAAGCATCTCAAGTGTTTTAAATGTTGGATTAATGAGAAGAAATGCATATTAATATCCATCAAAAGCTCAAAAATAAGGAAATAGCAGACAAACTTTCCATTGTACTACTATAGTCAGTGCTCTCACTATGCACTGAACCACTGAAAATTAAACCATTGTAATGCAGTTTATCAGATGATTAAACACAAAGTTGTATTGAAAAAACAAATTTGAAAACATAACACTACACTAAGCCATGTTTCTTTAAAGGAACATATAAGGTGACACAAACAACATTCAGACACAAGGTAACATTTGGAGATTCTATTCTTTCCAAAGGTGACTGGATGTGATAAAACATTGGAATCAATTTATGATGTAGGTTTCAAAAGATTTAGTTCACATTCCAGAAGAATGCTGCAGAACTGAACAACATTAAAGGCTGTAGATGTGGTAAAGGCTGTAGATGTGGTCTACCTGG
>NW_009620086.1:0-7609 GCF_000690535.1 Cariama cristata
TTGTTTTTAAAAAAAAAAACAAACAAACAGTGAGAGTATCTAACAATTGGTTTTCTCACCTATGCTTTAAAGTTCATATTTTACTGTGTACGGTTATTGCTTTTGTTTCATTTCTCAAGTATTCTGTGCTGTATGTAAAATCAGTTCTATTAACAATACTGTTTATGGAGAAAGAGTGGTAGCATTGCAGCCATGGCAGTTCAAAGACACGAAGCTTGCAGGAAAAACTAACTAACCTCTTTGATTAGAACACCATTTATACCCATTTTTCCAGCTGTAATAAAAGACACTCCCTCCTCTATCTTGACTCTTTTATATAGCTATGTACGTTGTAACGGCTTCAGATGAACTATGCAGAACTGCCCAGAGCTACACTTTGAAGTAATGTTTATTTACAGTTCTCTGTATAGTTGGTCTCCATGACTTACCATCAAAATATCGAAAGGGTTCTTCTTTTCCTTGTGAGGGGTAATTTTCTAGGTCAAGTAACATTTGCATTGAGCACTGCTCAGAGACAGGCACTCTGCTGGATTTAGACAGTACGATTTGATGCAGTGGCTGGGAAGATCTTGGACAAGAAACAAAAAATTCTCTGCCTATTTTAAAGTAGATCTTTCCTTATTTCATACAGCTCAGTGAAAGGTGATCAGGAATAGAGAGGTCCTCCTCAGAGAGGTCCAGTGGTGTCTTACTTTACATTTAGTTATGTGTAACAAAATCCATGGAGAACTACTGATTGAAATTTTTGGATATTTTCAGCGTGGCAAATGCAGCATCCTTTTGGCTCATCCAGTGGAATTCACTGAAATTCAAGTCCAGGTGTTTGCTGGCTTCGGGAGCAGCAGGACTTCATTCTTTAAATTGGGTCTGGGGTGTAGTTTACCAAAAAAAAATGAGAGGCTCACGTTCCACTGAGATGGACAAGGAGTGGGGCACCCCGTTTCCCCCTGCACCCCCACGGCAAACTGTAACCCCTGTGCCTTTTGGAAACGGCTGCCGTCAATTAGATGTCAGCTCCTCAAGTAGTGGGGGGACGGCGGGGTGAAACGCGATGCTCTGTGCCGGAGGAACTCAGCCTAGATGGTGATCAGGGGCTTTCCCAGCCTTAAAATCTTTGAATCCATATGCCAGACAGAATGTCCCACCTGAACAGCAAGCATGTCGCTTATGTTATAGTCCTTCACTGTAAATTTCCCAAGCAAATGTAAATAAAGGGAAAAATGTTTGAATCATACTTACTAGTTACAGCAGGAGAATATAGGACATAGGCTGTTACGCATTAGCTATTTGGTGCAAGTTTATAGATCACAAAGCTGGAAAGACCATTTGTGATCATCTATTTTTTTGCCATATTACACAGGTTACAGGACTTTCTCGAATTAACTACTGTAAGAACAAGAGCATTTCTCTGAGAAAATAATTTTCAACTTCAAAATGTCTAGTGATGGAGAATCCATTACAATCCTTGCTAAAGCGTTCTAATAATTAATTACCTTCCATGTTAAAATGTGTCTAGTTTCAAATTTCACTGGTTCTTGTCAGACTTTTTTCCACTTGACTGAAATGCCATATATTATCAAATTTCTACTCTTGTATTCTATTTCTACAGGGAGATGGCAAATTTATAAATTATAACCAACTCTCCCCTTAACCTTGTCTTTGTTAAGCTAAATAGATTGATCTACTTAAGCCTCCCATTGAAAGACATCCCTTCCCCTCTCGTAGGCCTTCTCTGAACCCCTCTCTGTTGGCCACCAGGCCCCGATGGTGGACCCCAGAAGCGAACACCACTTCAGTCACCGCTGCATCTCTGCCGATACAGAGGCAAAGCAGCTTTACTCTGAGAAATCCTGCAGCAGATACAGGGCATTGACCCTTTGACTCACATCCTTGGATTGAAAATTTACACGTAGCAGATTATTCGCCGTTACTCTTGATTTATTTTTTTATTTTTTTAAGAGAGCCTTTATAGATATGGATGAGACCTTAATACTATAAATGTATATACCAAGCCCTGACATGAGTCTGGAGATCCTAAGCATAGTTATGCTCAGTCTGAAACGGGGCTGATCTGGCAGGAGTTGTGTGCAACAGGGAAATGGATTTCTTTGAAGAAGGGGGGCACGTCAACTTCTTCTCTAGATACACTAAATTGTGCCTCAGACATGGAGAACAAAACACAGCAACCCCCGTAACAGACTAGTTTTCACGTGTACTCCAAGATCTGTGATCGTTGCTTTGTTTCCCAGACAGAATTTAAGATATTGGGATTTTTCCACAACACTCCACATAGTCTCTTTGGATGTGTCTCTTTTCCTGTTTGGGAATGGCACCTACCATGGCCAGGACACCCAGCAACACCAGAGAGAGTTACAGACAGGGCAACTACCTGAAAGGTCTTTTACCTTTAGTTATCCTTTAGAATGTATTTCAAGCTCACCCTTTAAAACGGGCCGATGAGAGCACTTCTTTTGTTTTATCTGTGCTTTGGGAAGGTTTTGAGACCAGAAGTGATACAGTTTGCCTTCAACACACCACGATTATTTCCCGCAGTGTGTTCGCAAACCTGCTGTCTGTTTTCTAGGGATACTGCATCTACAGATGGATTTATTGTATTTTAATTCATTCTCAGGGGCCTGTAGCAAGTGATGGGCCAAGGGATCAACTCTTTCATGAACCCAGATGTATAAATAAAAACGATAGAAAAAAGCAAGGTGAACAACTGGGCCAGCCAGCATGAG
The DNA here is from genome assembly GCF_000690535.1 of Cariama cristata. Taxonomy (NCBI): domain Eukaryota; kingdom Metazoa; phylum Chordata; class Aves; order Cariamiformes; family Cariamidae; genus Cariama; species Cariama cristata. Next base: position 2,742 of record NW_009620086.1, read on the forward strand.
CTAACATATGATGGACAAGTCTTGGTCTAGCCTACGTTCTTTTCCTGTTTCCTCTGACTAATTAGCAAAGTGAATGCATGAAATAGAAAGTCATTAATATGCCAACAGGTAACTTTCTGCCCATGCTAAGCACAACACCACAGTGGGTGGTCACAGAGTGTGGAGTCTTGCAATTTTGATGGTAAAGGCCAAAATGGCCTTTTCCTTCCCATCAGGGACTGGGAAGCACCATGGCAGTACTTGATCTTACAGACAGAGCATGTATCTTTTTTTAAAAACCAAACCAAACCAAACCAAACCAAACCACAGTAGAAACAGTAGAATAGCTTCCTAAGCTACCCTGTCTATGGCCATGCACATCTCTACCTCCCTGGTCTCTGGCAGGACTAAGAGTAGTGAAGGCAAGGTGTTTATGAAGTTGAGTGCATTACGTGATGAATAAAACTCGCCTACTGAGTCATCATTTCTCTAGCATGTAGTATCTGTATAACAAGTTGGCCAGAATTTCCACACTGCATATGGCTTTTTCACACATGAACACATTTTTTATCACATATTTGTTTGAATGGGGATATCAGTTCCAGAAAACAAAGTACACCTCTGGTTCAAAAAATGGCTGTGGGAAGTACAAGGAACTCCAGTTTTACTTTCTTTCGTAAGAACCATTATGCAAAGTTCAATCGGAAACGTAAGAAAACATATAGAGCTTAACACTGCAAAGTTCAGTATGTGTTAAATAGAGTGAGGACTTTGCTAAGGCAGCATTGTTCTGTATAGGCTAGTGGTCATAAATACAAATATTCATGCGATCCTTCACATTTCGAGCATACTGCTGTCACCATTGAGGTTCTTCTCTAAGCATTTTTTTATGTTTCAGAGCCTTGAAGCATTATCCAGTGGGCTAGTTTTTTTCCTTTCAAGAAGAGAGGAATCAAAATTATGTAAGAAAACATGCTGGTTCAGGTGAATCCCTCAGGCTTTAGCAGCAATGGACAAGCCTCAGAGGTGCCTCGGAGACTTGTAAGTATCCAAAAGATAAGGCACTACGATCATTTTTGTTAAAGCCACTTTTGCGTTGCTTTGTACACTACGGAGTGGTCATTAAATGGTTGAGGATAGCAGGTGGAGAAATGCCACTGCTTAAAAGAAGACCTTCCTGAAACAAAACAGGCATTTTTGCTGCCTCGTGCGCCATCTCTACCTCTCTTTCCATATCCCAGCTCAGAGTGAGGGGCTGTATCAAAGGAGTGTCTGGGCAGAGTGGTCACGGTGATGTCCGGCTCCATCCAAAACTTTCAACTACAATCGTTTCAACAACGATTTCCCTGTTGTTGCAAACTATTGCGGATTTTTGTCTCTTTCTGCAAGTTTGCAGATGGACATAAAGGGTTGGGAGAGCCCTAGAGCAGGGGGGAAATACGGAATAGGTGCTTTGTAGACCATCCTTGACTCTATGTTACAAGGTACTTACAGTAGGTGGGACCTGTGAGGAGGTCCTCTCCAGGCCTTACTCCTAAACCGGGAGACCTGCAGGATACAATGACAGCTAACCTCCAGGTCCCTATGCTGGGCATTTTCTACATAGAATGCCTCAAAATTCTCTACCCAGTTGATTTATGGCAGTGCCCAGATGCCCTACAGGTGGCAGGGACCATCCTTGGCCAGGGGTCCTCTCCTCACTCCTGAGGGGTGAGGGATAGCCCCGTCAGGCAGAGCATGCAGAGAGCAGCCGACCAACAAACCAACCCACCCAACCAGCCAGGAGATCCCTCCAAACCAACCCAAAACTCCTTCTTGGGTCTGAACCAATTTTATGTGCTGTAAATTCATGCAGATCTGCACCCCACTCCTATTTATAAATCCCCAGTTGTTCTGAGAATTCTTTTTATTTAATCAATTCGGTTGTTTGTGTTCACTTTTTTAAATGCATTATCTTTCTTTTCCTGTTATTGTTCAGAATGGGGTTATATTGAGTAAAATTTATTCAGTAGTTTAACAGGAACAGAGAGACCAGCATAAGGAGTGTGCAATAGCTAACCTGCTTTTGGGGAGCGGGGAAAAGTCACATGGGGGCAGCTACTACTGACACTGTTCTGCTGCTTAAAGTTGATGCTAACGGCCTTGACTCGGTGTTTTGATGATAACTTTATTCAGGACATTGAAACGGCGCATAAACGTTACCAAGTCAAAAGCTACCAGTAATGACAGTTTCTGAAAGGGCACTTTTTTAATGACCTTTCTGGGACCCTACACATATAACCACAAAATGTGCACAGTGTTCTCATTTAAAGAGCACGGCTAGCTTATAGTAAAACTACAGTGGTAAAAATCTGGGAAGTACTTCGAGCAAATTTCACCTGTGAAGTAACATCAATGAGGTTAAGGAGCTGAAACCCATAAAATAATGAAGGAAGTAGTATCTGCAATGAGACGTGACGCTCATTTCTTCTGTTTTGCTCTTTAGCTAGCAATCTCTTCAATGTTGTGAAGTGGTAGGAGGACCCCATGCTGCTGATGGAAAAGTAAAATTTGCATTTCACTTTTACATCAGATGCAAAAGTAAAATTTGGATGGTATTTGATACCAGGGAGGGATTAAAGTTGTATTTTGCCAAATATCTCAGATTGAGTAATTCTTTTCTTCTTTTTTTCTTCCTCCGCAGTTTCCTCCTGTTGTAAGGAGGACAGTGCCAGATGGTTAACCACACTCTGCTCCACTGTTGGCTTGGTCTAGTAGTGCCAGACACGATGGCTGTAGAGCCGTATCTGGAACTTTCCAGAAAAATTTCCGATTATCACATCTTCCTCCATGGCAATAAAGTTGAGTACGCTAACAGAGATAGGCTGCTAGCATTTTCAGCACTGCCTAATTAGTCCTGGCTTGGTTTAAACAACACACTGGGTGATATTCCAGTAGCTGGCTTGTATTAGTGTTGCTCTAGCCGAGAAAGATACATTACCTGTCAAAAGAATAAAAAATCCTATACACAAAAAATTAATAATCCTTTGTGCACAACCTCTTCTTTAGGATAAAGGCAAGAAAAGTTGAATATAAGGCATCATTATAAAAATCATTCAATGCCCACATACAAGCTTTAACACATTTGAAACATTCTTTTTTTCCAGTGTATGTCACATATTTACTCCCTTTTCCTTTCTTTATTACTAAGGAAATCAGGACATTTGCATGAAAACAAAAGCTTAGATTCTTAAACGTTTGTCTACTCCTGCTTATAGTTTCCTGCTCTGAAGGTATCGGAGCCTTCTGTAGAGGGTACCATAATTGCTTCCAACCCAACGAGCTGTGAGGAATAAGAAGCAGGAACTTTCAAACAAAGACCCTGTTTTCATGCAAATATTCTCAGTAATAAAGCACAGAGTAAAAGAAATATGTGAAGTTATGTTTTGCAGAACTGCTACTTAAAGCAAAGCAGCTTTGTAGAATAAAGCCGAGTCAGAATGTTTCTAACTGCTGTAAGGGAAAGTGAGTTTGAGTATTTTCCATGAGAGATTCCAAATGTCTCCAAACAAGATCGTTACAAAGCAAAGATGGAATATATCCCAATATTATTCTCATCAGTGTCATCAACATCACTCCACGTGAAAAGATCCTAACCAGAATTATGGCTCAATTCTCCCATTTTTTTATAAACCCAGGAACATACAGCCTCTTCCCCCAAAACATTTAGCAATCTAGTACGTTCTTGCAATCCATCTCCGAGTCATTGCCTTGGTCTACCCCCTCTTGATTTTCCAAAGTCAGCAGTAATTGACCAAAACCTACTGAAAAAAATAGAGAAGAATATCGGAATTGGAAACAGTAGAGAATTTGTAGGAAACATTTATATTGAACAATAATTAATAGTTTAGGCTTTCACAATAGCTCACTCAGTAGATAAATCAAAACCCAGGAGGCATTTCTTCGCTTGCAGTTTTCATACCTTAGTACCACCAAGTATCCACCTCTCTAGTTTCTGATCTTCTAAGCCGCAAACACCTTGGAGTTGTCAGTAAGAACAGCTTTCTAGAGCGGTCCTTCGCCAGTAATATCAGTAGGTGGAACGGTGACCGTTTACTCCTCGTGGAAGCTGTGTCACAACGGCGTCCTACCTCCCCAAATGTAATGAGGTGACTGAATATCCAACTGCTCGGGGGATTTTGTCATGTACTCAAGACCCAAGGAAGACAGCACAGACAAGCCCATGCAGCAGGTGAACGCCGACTTCTGCCTCCGCAAGCGTTAGGGCTGGCAGTGCTCATTGTTGCTGCCATCATGGGGCTGGAAGGGATGCGACAATAGACTTGCACTGAAGTTCTCTCCAGAAGAGAGGAAAAGTGCTAGCAGGTACGCCGTTTAAAGTCAACCATTTGGAGTTGCGGTTTCTTTATTCCTCAGCGCATCTTCTCTCAGTTCAGCAAGGATGATTGTCAGCCTGCACAGAAAGCGGACTTTCCATCATAACTAAGGGACATGGCAAGTTAGAAGTGTCAAAACCATTTTTCTTACTATGTTGATGAGCAAAAGAACCAAGAGACAGAAAATTGTTACCCTCAAAGGCTACCCGTAACTATCCAATAACTCCATATCAAGCACTGTGCTGAGATATCGCACATATTTTCTAAGCACTCCTCTTTGGCAGAAGTCAGATGACAGATTTCAGCCAAAAGCCTTCTCCTTTTTTTTCAGCAAGTTTTAAAAACCTGAAAGTGTCTTCTCAGCTTTTTCTATAGTGTCGTGGTTACTTAGCCGGCAACTAAGTACCCCGCAGCCGCTCACTCTCTCCGCACGCCCCACCTCGGTGGGATGGAGAGGAGAGCTGGAAAAAGCTAAAACCTGCGAGTTGAGGTAAGAACAGTTTAATAACTGAA
>NW_009620087.1:0-2395 GCF_000690535.1 Cariama cristata
GATTCTATGATTCTGTGATTCTATATTTAGTAATGTTGAGGGAAAGAACCAACCATGGTGAAAGGGAAGTCTCAAGGTGGATGGGGAGGAAAAAATATGGGTAAAATAAAGGGATAAGGGGTAAAAGAGGCCAGTTATGTGTAAACAGGGGTTGGTCAGTTTGCCTGGCCATGACCTCACTTGATCAGTGCAGGCTGTCCTGTCTTCTCATTAATCTCCATTTCTAACTTTTTTCCTGGATGAGGGACTCTGAGTGCATATGTGTGTATGGGGATCTGAGTGCCAGCAACTAGCAGGGGACCACAGCTTACAGAGCCTTGTACATCCATGGTGCCAGCAACTGGAGTGAGGGAGGATGTGTATACCACCATGTGATAGCTAGCAAACATCAGCCAGGGTGTAGCATAAGTGGCCTGAGAGCCAAGTATCAAAGCCAACCTAAGCTTATGCCAGATACTATGTGTGGAATTTCTTGTAAATCAACTTACTTTATGAGTAAGATAACTGGAAGCTGACTACCGGAGGAACTAGGACCAGTTAGCCTCAACTACTGAAAAGACAGTGGGGCCTGGGTGTCCCTTAAAAACTGGGCAACTGTACATGTGTCAGTGCACGTAAAGGGTCTGTACCAGCAGCTGGCATGGGGCTGTAGCCTCAGGGGTTCACACGCTCAGGTGCCAGTAACTGGGGAGAGCAGGAATTCAGGAGTAGCTGCTGGACAGACTGAGTATATGAGCCCAGCTGCTGGAGAGATTCACACTGTATGTATTTGTATAAATTTGCCACTAACAAAACATCATCAACCAGCCAGAGAGGGAAATAGGATGAGGCCATTTGTGTTGGTTTTGTGTGGGTACTGAGTGTGTCTATGTTGATCTACATGGCTGGCTATGTATATATATGTTGTATACGTGTGTGTGTGCCTGTTGAGAATACATGTTCAGGATGTATTCAATACTGGTTGGACTCTGCTGGGTTAATGGGTTCAGCAATCTCTCTCAATATGCTGAGGACTGGAATGGTTTGTACATGTCACCACTTAAAATACAGCACACAGTGTTAAAATACAGTTCACAATAGAATTATAATTATCAAGTAGGCTTGTGATATAATTGCAGTGGGTCTGTGCCAAAAGGCATAGTTTCTCTGGCACTAGGAAACATCAGTGATGCATAGAGCATATAAAATTAGAGATACAGTGAGGCCTACCAGAATATGCAAGAAGTATTCTGAATGCTGCTGAGAAAACAAGTCCTTTTCACTGCTATAGCACTGATGGTCTTTCTCCAAATAATTATGTTGAAAATCAAGGGCTGATGACTGACTTACGAATTATCCTTAAGAGCAATCCCAAGGGAAGACAATGCAGGTATACCTGGTATTGAGACACTTTATTAATGTTATCTGGTGTCTTGAATTCCTCCTACTTGGCTACTGTCTGTAAAAAATAGAGACATGTTCATATGTTATCATTAGTATTTGCCAACAGAATTTTTTTGGCAAAATATACTCAAAGCCTGGTATATTCCTTGTTTACACTACAGCATTTCATATAGACCTGCAGAAGTATGCACCAAGAGAATTTTCTTTTTGTAACTTTGATTTTCTTTCTATGCCCTTGAGTATGTCAGAGAATTTTCTCCACAGGTTACAACATTTTGAAGGCACAATTTCTTCCACATGCCTGAGAGCACTAGGAATAAAGTCAGGAGAAGGCCTTTTCCTGGGCAAGGGTTATACTGGAGGAGACCATACGTTGGTCGAGGTGGAAGTAGGCCAAAAATCGCAGAATCCATCCCAGGATTGAAACTTCCTTTGATGGAACACTTCAGAAAAAAATTACTCTCATCGGTAAGTTTTACTCTCTCACCTTCAACTAGACAGTCATTTCTCTTTTAAGACTTGCTCAAAGCACTGTTGCTATAATTTAAAAAGTAAGTAAGCAAAAAGTCATTTCAAGTTTTCTAAAATGAAGAATAACAATACCATTCTTCCTCCATTTATTCCTCTTAGTTTTGGATAATGACTTTCTTTTTATTACAGTCCTATTTGTTTTTCTGACGTAACCTGCTCTATTCTTGTAAATGTAGGAATGATGCCTGAGGCTGTGAGATACGTGGTGAGCGGATTAACGAGGTATGGTATTTGCAACATGCTGATGGAATTAATAGGCTACTGATGAGGGCGATGGGCTACCAAGCGGAGGCCAGATAGCCCTTACTGCTGTATCAGCTGGATGGAAAGGGGAGTGATACTAACGTGTCACGGTTCTGTTCCCCCTGCCCAAGATCCACAGCATGACTAAAGGTAATCAACACGCTCATTATCCCTCATTTACATATGAAAACTACACCAAACTGAGGGGAAAAGGACAGAGAAAAGGGAGAGAGACTTA
>NW_009620088.1:0-7580 GCF_000690535.1 Cariama cristata
AACCAAACCATTCTACGATTCTATGAATATTAGCAGCTTTGCATATCAATTCTGTGTCAGGATAACTTAAAGAATTAAGATCCATATATGTAACGTCATACTTGATCTGCTGTTTTGAAGAGAAGTATGCAAAACTTTCCACAATATGCTTAAACTAGTAGGCAAAGGCAGAACACAAACACATGATCTGTCACGTGTCTTCAATACTTTAACATGGGCTTTCTAATCTGATTTAGGGGAGCAACTGAAACGGTATCGCAGCTGTTGCTTGCGTGTGTTGGATGCTCTGTCAGACCTGCCTCTGAAGCTTTATCTGTGCTGTGCAGTGTGTCTTGCATTAGCGATTCATATAGCTGTTGCTAGCAAATAGATTTATTTACAAAGCACAGTGCTAGCCCTGGTGGTGTCTGTTACCAGTCTTAGGAGTGGCTCAGCTGTGTTCGTGTGATACCTACCCAGGTTAAATTACATTTCTGTGTACGGTTCAGGTCCAGGCACGTTACAGACAGCAGCAAGAGCTAGCTCTACCTTAAATCTGTTACTAAAGGATGTGGATTTCAGCTAAAAGTAATTAATTTTTTTCCTTGGATGAAGATCTGGAGTAAAGGTGTACAAGACTATACTAATTATTTAAAGTCATTGGTTATGTCTGTAACGTTTTGAAGTTAAAAAGTTAGAGAGAACTACAGTTCTTCACTTAAAACCTGGGGTAAGTCACAGATGAAGCAGGGAAACCAGATACTTCCTGACTCCAGACACACAGCCTTGCTGTGCTCATAGAATCATAGAATCATAGAATCATTTGAGCTGGAAGGGACCTTTAGAGGCCACCTAGTCCAATCCCCCTGCAGTGAGCAGGGACATCTCCAACTAGATAAGGTTGCTCAGAGCCTCATCCAGCCTGACCTTGAATGCCTCCAGGGATGGGGCCTCCATCACCTCTCTAGGCAACCTGTTCCAGTGCTTCACCACCTTCATTGTAAAAACTTTTTTCCTTATGTCTAGCCTAACTCTACCCTCTTCTAGTTTAAAACCATTACCCCTTGTCCTCTCACAGCAGACCCTGCTAAAAAGTCTGTCCCCATCTCTCATACAGGCCCCCTTCAGGTATTGGAAGGGGCCACAATGAGGTCACCTCGAAGCCTTCTCTTCTCCAGGCTGAACAACCCCAACTCTTTCAGCCTGTCTTCATAGGAGAGGTGCTCCAGCCCTCAGATCATTTTCGTTGCCCTCCTCTGGACCTCCAACAGGTCCATGTCTCTCCTGTGCTGAGGGCTCCAGAGCTGGATGCAATACTCCAGGTGGGGTCTCACCAGAGCGGAGTAGAGGGGCAGAATTACCTCCCTCGACCTGCTGGCCACACTTCTCTTGATGCAGCCCAGGATGCGGTTGGCCTTCTGAGCTGCGAGTGCACATTGCTGACTCATGTCCAGCCTGTCATCCACCAGCACCCCCAAGTCCTTCTCCGCAGGGCTGCTCTCAATCACATCATCCCCCAGCCTGTACTGATATCGGGGGTTGCCCCAACCCAGGTGCAGGACCTTGCACTTGGCCTTGTTAAACCTCATGAGGTTCTCATGGGCCCACCTCTCAAGCTTGTCCAAGTCCCTCTGGATGGCATTCCGTCCCTCAGGCATGTCAATCGCACCACTCAGCTTGGTGTCATCCGCAAACTTGCTGAGGGTGCACTCGATTCCACTGCCTATGTCATTGTCAGGTCATAGCTTCTGTCCTTCATAGCTACTTGATCCTGCACATCACCCTACCAGTAAGATCTTGCAGCTTTAAGGAGCAACATACTTTCCTCTGAGAGACAGAGCATTTCACAGCCCATGTGAGTCCTCAAATAGTCGCCCCAACAAATTTTATTTGTTAGAAAACCCTGAGAAATTTTTATTCTTCTCAATTTTACCACAATATCTGAAGACAGCAGGTCTCAATGAGGGAGAGTTACAAGAGTTTGGAAGAGTCCCCTCACATACCTTCAGTATTGTATTTGCATAGGGCTATGGAGGGGGAGGGAAGGAGAAGTCTTGCTTGTGTAACTCCAGAAGCTGAAGAGAAGCTGTGGAAGGCTGAAGAGCAATACAGCACAGCTGCATCAACACTAATAAATTCAAGCACACCTAGGGACAGTCCCGAGCACAATTCCCCAGGATAGCACCCTTGCACATTGCACCAACCATGCCTGTGGCTTCACTTCTCCACTGCAGGACAGCAGGACTCTGATGGCCACCCTTGTCCTGGGGTGGTGGGCAGCTGGCAGAGGACCTAGTGCCTCTCTGCTCTAGCCATGGCAGCGGTGGGAGCATGAGGGGCACAGAACCACAAGAAGCTGCACTTCCCTTCCCCATTTGATTTCTGCATGTGCGAGGGGCAGTCACAGGATTGTGGTGAGGTTGAGGGCTGGGGCCATGCACGATGTGGCCACCGCTGCAGTTGTGGCCCTTGCCTGCTCTGTCAGCGGCCCCGTTGCTGCTGCGAGGGGGACTGCCTTTCCTTGCAGGCACCTCCCCAGGCACTACTGCCGAAGCACTGGAAAAGGATCTCGGTCTTGCTGAGCAGACTTGAGCACTTTGTTGCCTTTGCTGTGACCAACCACAAAGTGATAGGGACGGTGGCAACTTACCCTGTGCTCCAGTCAGTTGCTATGCTAATATGCATTCCATGCCACAGTCGCCCTGGGACACTGTCACTTGGAGGCATAACAGGTCCCCCTTCCCCTCCCCTAAAGAACACTTCTTGCCTCCACGTAGCACCAGTTTCACCAGAAGATGCTATGTCCTACCTGGCCCCCTCTTCTTCCCATCAGGCAAGCTCAGACCCAGTTTTCATTCACCAAATCCAGGCTTGAGGGCCTGGATTCCCAGTTGCCTATGATGACTTTTGAAAGTGCTGACCCCTAGCTCCAAGTATCAGCTCTGACCAGCTCAGAGAAGGTCTTTTCCATTAGTGGTCACCACCTGTACTCAGGCCTGGCAGTCCATCTCCAACTCCTTCACACAACCCTGTAGGATATCAGAAAGACTGAAGAGAGATAAAGGATCAAAGTGGTCAGGACAAAAACTTCAGTACCCTATGGCACAAAGTGGTCTGAGAGGCTTGATTATAAGGAAGAATTTCTGTGTCGTGAAATTTTCCAGATTCCTCCGAAGAGACTTTAAACAAGGCTGCATGTATCAAAGTCACAGACCTTTGCCATTGGCAGGCATCTGGACTCTCTGAGAGTTTTAATGGCTTGACAACATATTTATTTCTCAGTACACTATAGCTGTTGAAATAAGTTCCCAGTTCTTGCTCAGATTCATATTTAGAATTACCCAAAGAATAAAGCAATATTTTGATATCTCAGTCTCTGATGGCTACTCTGGTAAAAGATAAATTATTTGTTATTAAAATACCTTGAAAAATAAAGGTAGTACAGGGCAGATTTTTTTCCTCTCATCTGAAAAGCTATTAGTATGTTCCTCAGGGATCAGGTGATTATTTTGTATTGGCAATGTAATAACAGAATTCTCCCCTAAGCCCTCTCATTAGGCAGAGAAAAATTCCCCCAGAATTATGATGCTGGGACTAGTTATGACCAAAAAGTCATTTGAACAGACACATGACCACAAGTAGCATCACGTTTTCATATTACAGTATTGCTGACATGAGCAGCTGGGTTATGAGCATCATTACAGGCATGAACAGCAACTTTTAGAAGTGTTTGTGCTCCATCTGCAGTGAAAAAGAGGGCTGCTAAAAACAGCATAGTCAACACTAGCAGCCGGGAACAGGAGAGTAAAGAAAGAGGGAGAAAAAAGCTAGCAGCTTCATATGTAATGTAGGCCTTCATTCAGTTCTGGTACTACTTCAAAGTTGTTTTGTCATCACCAATTCAGTAGCTGGATCAGGTATCAAACACATCAGTAACAGTGAGAAGTTTGGTTTTCTGTTGGTCATACTTATAGCTGGTGTGCAAATTGGCACTCTGGAATTTGAACAGGAAGTCCAAAAAGTGAATTTTGGGGTGGTTAGGAACAAGAGGCAGCTATAGTGCACTTCCCTTGATGGGGGATCTTAACAGAAATTTTGTGGTGACTTGTGTGTGTATATGCATACGTAAGTCGCAATGGAGATTTAAGAGAACAATATAGTAGAAAACAAGCATAGGCTATTCATTATCAAGATAATTCTAACAAAGGAATTTAGTGTATCTGCATTGGAAAAGGGAGAAAAGTGGCCATTACCAGCTGGGGAACAACTTTGTTCTACATGTTCCTTCTCACACTCACCCTGAGTTGCCATGTCCCCTTCTCTTGGAGTTTGGAGACCAGGAGAAGCTCCACTGAGAGCTAGTGCGCAGTACACATCTGCACAAGAACTGCAACTTATTTAAGTCTTAACCTGTTAAGTCTTCATAAAAAATACATATTTATGGTAAACTCATTATCTATTGTAATAAATTTGTACAAAGTTTGCATTCACCTCCTTTTTTTACATTGGAAATAAACCTCCATTGTTCTATGCCTCTGCTGTATGTCACCAGAAGAACAGAATGACAAAGGAATATTTAACAAGGATTACAAAGTTCTGGTGTGAGGGACTCCACTATATCCAAGGTAAAAGCCACCTATATTAGTTAAGTATGGATTACAAACAATCAATTGCTGGAACAACCTCCCCAGGGATGTGGTAGAGCCCCTGTTGCTGAAGGTTTTCAAGATGAAGCTGGACTGGCTGTTAGATAATCTCATCTAGGCTCCCTATCCCACAAAAGGTTAGACCAGATGATCTTTTAATATCCCTTCCAACCTGGGCTGTTCTATGAAAAATCCAGGAAAAGTGCCTGAGAAAAAGACAGCCAAGAAACACCATTTAAAGAGAAGAGCCTGGTTAAACCAAAGGTTTGGAAGCAACTGGTTCACAAGAAGAATCTCCACGTGGAAAGAAATCGTTGTAATAGCCTCTGGAAATAAAAAAAACATTTGAGTTGAGAATTGGTTTCAAACCATGGTCTTGGGGGAATTTTCACTGCTAACCTTCCTGCTTTCAAAACATAGATGTATTCCTGTTTACTTGCTGCACTTTTGTAACAGCAAGAAGAGAAATTTCACAGGGTTCTGCTCATACTAAAGAAATGCTGATTTTTGTGGTTTATTGATGTTTAGGAAGCCAACTAAGCAGGGTATTGAGAAAAGAAAGACACAAGTTTCATCACAATGCAGAGTGATCTCTCCGAAACACTTGCTACACCTCCCTTCTCTGGCTTCTCAGCAGTGTTTTTAGAGAGGAGCTGAACCTCAGCTATTGACCCAAAGTACAGAGTGTCTCTTCCAAGGGACACATGGCCTTGCTAGTGATGCTTTGTGTGCTCCTTGCTATAAATATTCTTTCTGATCTGTTTTAGAACTTAACGGAATATTTGGGGAAGATTATATAAATATTTCTAATGAGGATTACAGGGGGGAAATAAGATACGTCCCTCTAAGTAGAATGACTCGAAAAACCTGCATTTTACATGATAAAAGCACTAAACCCTCTTAGATTCAAATGTGTGTGTGGCACGCAAATACAACTTTACAGTTAAATACAGAGACAAGTTCCTACAGTACACGCACAAATACCTTTTTTAAGTTGGTAATGAAAGACTGTTTCAGAGAGAAAACTCTGAAAAAACTACAGCCTGAATGTTCTCTTCTAGGACACACCATCCCCCAGAGGAGAAACCACAGGAGAATCATAGGGGCATAATTGGGAACAGGATATCATGTTGAACATTGCTTATTTGACACAACTTTTGTTCCGTTCCAAAGACTTGAGGCTGTTCTGGATGTGACGAATGAATCAGACTCAAGAGGCTGCTGGGAATGAAAAAAGAGCTAAAAACCTGCAATCCTAAATGTTACTTTACCCCAGAATAGAAAAGATAGTAATTTTTTGCAGAAAAAATTACATACTAGATAAAGATCAGATATATTGCCTATGTCTCAGCCCAAGGAAACGTAAAAATTAAAAATTTGGCTTCATATCAAAACCATCGATAGCCTGGACATTGAGTTTCATTTGGATCTCATTTAATTATCTAATAATTAATAGTAAAATTAAAAAGTAATTGAGTTTTGTTATAACTAGATTAAATCCAATTTGGCTCTTATTCAGATAATAAAGCTACTGAGATCATTTTAATTCATCAGGCTTCTAGTGGAAGATCAGGTAATTCACATAGCATACTTATTAAAACAGGTCACACCTGATTTGCTCTTAATTGGAGTCTCAACATAATGCATTGCAATATGAATAGTTACATGCATCTCTCCATGGCTACAAATGACTACAGCAGTTTTGTCATCACTACTCCAGTTATTTTTTAACTAACTGATAATACACCTATAGAATTTCCCATGAAATATGAGTCAGCTGAACAAAGCTGCCAGTTTAATTAACCTGGTGATGAGGTTGCTTCCTACCTTCCCTCACAAAACCATCTCTATCTTTTTTGCCACAATAACCCAGATAAAAAAAGGACTGCATTTGCAAGAAAAATTCCTTTAAAGAGAGCCTTTTAATTGTCACCAATTTGTTAACAATGTGTTACAAATTCACACCTGCACACCATCCAGTATTTCTGTGTTCCTTTCAATTCTTCATTAAAACCCGGCCTTAAAAGTTGTGCCGCTTGTAGCATGACCATGATGATGGGGGGAAGTGGGAAGACTGCAACTTGCACAGTTAATATTTAAGTATTGCAGATCAAATAGGTGTAACACCCACATGTTCTCACAGTGTGATTGGTCATGGAGAGGTGGGCACACTTTTCCACCCTGCTATCACATGATAAATAAGTCACAGACAGTTTTCTTGCTTTTAAGCCATCTGCTTCTATATTGGCCTGTGTGACTGTTTCACTTTTTCTAACCACCACAGTCATCTTGGTTCCTGGGGCATGCTACAGGCAGAGAAAGGCCCTGTAGACAGACTGCAGGCAAACCACACACTTCTATGTCTTTACCCAGCCCTTGTTAGTTTAAGGTTTGCCAGAGGCCAGGGTGAGGAGCAGGAGGAACATCAGCAGGGCTGGTGCAGAAGTGCAGATGGAGCAGGGAAGTGTGTTGCGGATGAGTGATTTAGATCACTCAAAGAATCACCATCAGAGGTATTAGCAAAACTGGTTTTAATATGAATTTGTAAAAGTCCAACTTAACAAAGTTCGATGGCAAAGTTCTATTACTTACTACATGGAAAAAACAAACAAAGAAAAATGAAGTCAGAATCAAGTTAAAATGATTTACATAGACACTGGAGAAGCGAACAGGTAAGGGAGATCATCCCGTTGAGTCACGAGGTTCAGAATGCACCCCCTTGCTTTCTAAACTCCTCCTCAGAGAGGAGTCTGGGTGCAGCTGGATCCAGACTTAGTCGCAGACTTGGTCAACGGTTTACATCTAAGGGAAGGAATACAAAGAGGAAGGAAAACCTCCCATTGAGTCACAAGGTTCATAGTAGACCCTCTTGCTTTCTAAACTCCTGAGAGAGGAGTCTAGGTGCAGCTAGGTCTAATCTTAGTTTCAGACTTGATCAACGGTTTATGTCTAAAG
>NW_009620089.1:0-2217 GCF_000690535.1 Cariama cristata
CTTCAAGACATGGTTTAGCGGGCATGGTGTGGCATCAGGTATACAGTTGGACTTAGTGATCTTTGAGGTCTCTTCCAACCATCGTGATTCTCTGAGATCTGTGCGAACCAGGAAAGAAAGGTAAATACAGTTGCCTTCCACTGGGGTCAATGCTTCTTACTATTGATGGCCTTTCCCCTTCATTAGATTTTTCTCTTTGCTCCCCTCCTTTCCAAAGTGCTTTAAGAGACCTGGGATAGTCTGTCCTTTACTGCACTGGTTGCCAGAGAGGGAGATGTGTTGTGTGTGATTTTGCCCGGAACTGGTTCTCTGGACTATGCTTTCATAACCTGGTATTCATTTTTACTTTTTCCCTGTTCAGACCTATGTCTCTATTATGAGAACTGGTTGGAAATTTTATAATTAGATGCTTCTTGGAATATATTAGTTTGCTGAAATACATGTTATCTTGGAGGGCCTATTGTACTTTTGTCAAGAAAGTTTTTTTGGGCCTTGGCTGGCCTTCCTGGTTAAAATGAGATTCACTTGTATTAGCCAACAAGCTGACAGGTCAGATGGGTAGGAGATATAGAGCAAATAAGTCCCTCCTACAGGAGCTGTCCTGCTTAGTGAAACTGTTTTTATTGAAGCAGTGACCTGAATCGTGGTTATGCACATTTGCCACATTCCTAATCACTGAAGAGTCTCTTTTCTTTCTCTTTGTTCTCTCTTCTTTCCTGTAGATAATATTTTCTTGATAAACTGGAGGAGAAACTGCAAAATAGACACAGTGAAGTGGGACTTCAGATCTGTGATCAGGACTGCTACTTGGGGTGCTCTGGTGACCTTTAAAACCCCATCTCTAAACAGCATATTGCTTCTTCTGGATAATCCCCTTTTTGATTTGAAAAACAGGGAAGTTTTATGCTTGTTACAGTGCAAAATGGAATATTTTTAATGCTTTGAAAGCTAAGGAATACTGTTCCTGTCTAGATGAGGAATGTTAGTGGTGTTCTTTAGGGCCAGACGTGTTATGTTTCAAACTGACCTCAGCCAAGGGAGTAGTCTTTGTGTTAAAATGACTTCATGTGAAGAAAAAAATGATTATGTCATTCGGATGACATCAGTGTCAATGATATGAGAAATAGGGAATGGGAAGGAATTACATCATAAAGAAGGAAAACCTTTTAGAATTACAGAAATAAAGTCAACATACTAGAAAAATAGATTTTGAAAAGCTAACAGCAAATGACTGAGTCATTGAACGTTAAGTTCTAGAGAGCTTTAACAACACTTCTACAAAATGTAAAGATGTATTTTGATACATACAGCTGAACATCAGGAGATGGCAGTAGTGCTTGCTGAATTGCAAAATAAGAATATTGGGGAGAATCCCCTAGAAATTAAAATAAGCCATTTTGTAAGTTTGCCAGAGCAGATAACAGTATTTTAATTTATTAGAACTCTACACAATCATCCTATTTTAGTTGAAAATTTTATGGACTATTTAATATATGTAGTATGGAATTTATTATTTTTTTATTTAAAAGCATTGAAAACTACCATGTATGTTTATTGATAACATACTAATATTATGATTTTGAAAGACTTTCTAGAACCATTCTGATTTTGTCCTTGGCCAAATTTATCATTTGTCTCTTGAAAGGTTAAAACATCAGTCTTATTCAGAATAGCAGCTTTTAGCAGGTACTATATGAAATAGTAATCGCTGCTTCCCAGGTGCAAACCTATACTGCTTTATATAGTCATTTAATTTTATTGAGTGTGTGTGTGACTTGGAAATATGTACTTGAACTCATTCTATAAAATAATGAAAAGGGGAGCTCTTTTGTGTGCAGAGTTTCCACATGTGATCTTTGCATTGTAAAGTACCCTTGGTTTCCTTCAGCATGTATCTGATACTTAAATTTTATTTTTGAGGCTAAACACCATTTAAATGCTTTGAAATGCCCCAAAGGGGTAAAAAACTTTTTATGAAATTAAAGGAAACAAATTTCAGAGGCAGTGGAGTTATGTTTCATTAGTGAAATATATGCTACTGTTCAACATTTTTTGTTGAATTATAATATGTAGCTAATTGGGTGATCAGACCCAGTCAGCATGGGTTTACGAAAGGCAAGTCCTGCTTGACTGACCTGATCTCCTTCTGTGACAAGGTGACCCTCTTAGTGGGTGAAGGAAAGGCTGTGATGTTGTCTCCCTGGACTTTAGTAAAGC
>NW_009620090.1:0-9053 GCF_000690535.1 Cariama cristata
AATGCCACTCATCACCAGTCTCCACCTGGCCATCAAATCATTGGCCAAAACTCTTGGAGTGCAACCATCCAGTCAATTCCTTATCCACCAAGTGGTCCACCTGTCAAATCCATGTCTCTCCAATTTAGAGACAAGGACATTGTGCGGGACAGTGTCAAATGCTTTGCACAAGTCAAGGTAAATGACACCAGTTGCTCTTCCCTTACCCACCAACACCGTAATCAGCTTATTCTTTCTAATCTAAAAATTACCAAGAATACTCTTGCTCTTGCTCCAAACTGGCTATCCAGAAGCAACTGAAGACATCACGAGATTTGAAAGTTTGAGATCTTTTTTAACAAAATGTTAGGTGTCTGCAAACACTGTTGTCTAAAACAAGGGACAAAAAGTAACCATTTCTGAAGCACTGAATGATCCAACAGCATTCTTCATAAACTATATGGGAAGAACAAATTTAGGTCACTGAAACACTTCTCATAAAAGATTCTGGCTAGATTTAGGCTAGAGAAGTTCTGAATAGATAGGATTATACTGACACCTTATATGGATACTACTCCTGAGGTAGGAGACTAAGAATACACTCAAAAAACTATGCTATCAGCCTCTATAACAGAAAAGCAATACCAAGCATGGAAAATTAAGTACATTTGAAGAAATTCATCTAAAAACTATGTCCAAAGAAACTATTTCTTGGCAGCTTATTTTAGCTTCTTGACTATCATTTGTTATTTTGTGTTTCTTATAAAACTGACTGTAAAAACATTTTTACCAGAAAATTTCCACCATACTGTTCCAGAAGCTGAGGGCTTGGGAAAGGCTACTTTCCAAGCACACGCATGGAACTTATAAATTCACTAAACCCTCACAAGGTTCAAATTCATGAATTTACACAGGATCTATGCCTCTCCAATATATTTTAGCTCCACTTTAGCTCCTCTACTTCTGTCATGACTTTTTCCATTGGCTTGAGAGGTCTGTTGCAATGGAAGAGAGATTTGAAGATGGAGGAAGACTAGTACATATGTAAAATGGGAAAACAGCAAGTATCTGACAAATAATACTCTCTAATTTGGCATAATCCTGCAAATTTGATTTTTTTTTCCTGTTAATAGAGAAAAATCTGCAAAAAGCCTTTCATACATGAGTTTCCATCCTGGACTGGAAAGGGAAGAGGAACAATAGTGCTGCCATACACTGACTAAATTTATCACCTGGAGATCCATCAGATTTGCATCTGAGAGGCAAAAAGGACGATGCGGTCAACAGTCATGGCTGTACTACCATGAGTAGTACAACACTAATAGTAAAAACATTAATTGAGAGCAAGCAGTGCTGTACAAAATAATTTCAGAACAAAGAAACTGAGCAAGCATACACATGTAGTATCAAAGCAGGGACTATTCACTAGAATACCCCATCATTTCAATTAAACCAAAAACATTTTTTATTATTTGTGTAAGCCACATTTTAGTACCAGTATTTTCAGGCATATTTATAACATACAGTAACAAAGTGTGCTAATAGCTATGAAAATAACTATCTTCAGACAGCAGATTGTTACAACCCTGTTGAAAGCATCAATATTTAATGTGTACTTACTCAATTCTTTTCCATCTTCAGGTTTATAAAATATTGTATAGTTACTGATAAATCCATTTCTTTTATCCTTTGAAATCTCCTTCCATTTTATTGTAACTTCATTTTTCCCTGGAATGCCTGTGTCAGCCACAGGTCCTTCTGATGGCTCTACGCAGATGCATAGTAAATTAGAAAAACAGTCTAAGTACTGCAATGTTATGCATCAGTGTTACTTCACAGGTAATAGTAACATTAGGGGCAACAAATGTACAAGGAAATATGCCACCTTAGTGCTCTGATACAGCCCTTAACTTTTCTCACACTCTTTAAAATGTGATTTCTTTTGATAATACTTCCCCTCATCTATTCTGGTATTTGCATAGTTCTCAGTGTTACTGCATCCAAATACCTCGATACCTCATACTGCTATCCTCACATCCTCACAACATCAGAGAGAGATCAAGAGGTAAAATATCCTTATGCACTCATGGGGAACTCAGGTACAAGGTCACTGTGTATGCAGGACGTTTCTGGCTGAGCCAAGATTCAACCGGGGTCTTCAGCACTCCTAGTTTGTGCCCATTACATTAGACAAATTCTTTCTACTTATACAATAAAACCTCACGTGCATCGCTCGTAACTTTGAAGCACAAGTCCTCTGTGCTTCAATTTTAGAACAAGTATTTTCCTTACCATTCTCTGACAACCTTTAGTACTGTGACAGCTCGCTGTAAACAGGAAAGCACTCAAAACAACGTTCTAATTGTGCTAGTAAGTATTACTCAAACATAAAATACTCCGTTACCACCTCCTAGTAATTAATGCTGTTTAGTAATGCATTGTACTACGTGTCCGTGCACACTTACATAGATCTATATACCCATACACACAAACTGACATTTTCACCTGAAATCTTAAAATTACTAGTAAACTACATTCTTACAGCTGGCTGTATAAATCACTGAATTCACATTAAATTTCTTCAAATAAAGAAACCTTCCTCCCCTCCCCCTCCAAAACTATTTCATCCACAGTTTCTATCCCATCAGAAATATCATGGCTTCTCAAGCTTTTCAAATCATCCATTTTATTCTATAAGTAGAATTTCCTCATATATTAGGACTGATAAATGCAGTTAAGCATTAAAATCAAGTCTTTTATATATATATATTTATATATAAATGAGCTGTAACATCTAAGAGATAGCCAGTTTAAAAAACTGTTTCAAAGTTTGTAGGTATATTCTTTCCAAGTGCTTTACATACAGTATGTCAAATTTGCAACAAAAGAGTGGATTCAAGCATCAGTGTACCTGTATCACAAGATACAAATTTTCATTACTGAACAATTCAGTAGCTGACCTACGAACAGAAATCAGGAAGCCCAAATTCTGTTATTTTCAGTATTTACATCTCTCCTTCACTAATACCAGTACCAAATTGCTGAGAGATAATACACCCTGAGAGACAGACTACAACACACCTTTCACAACATTATTAGTTTAAAATACGTACTTTTTTCTTGAACATAAGTTTGTACGGAATATGGAGCTGCTACTTTATTTCCATAGAGAGGATACACTGAGATGTTATAGCATATAAATGGTTTAAAGTTTCCTGTAAAGGAAAAGAAGGAACACTTACATACAATCCTTTACGTGAGATTAATACAATGAAAGTAGAATAAATCACAGTGCAGTTCTAAAGATACTGTTACAGGTCTCTATTTTCTTCAACATTTTAGCAAGTGCAATATATATTTATTGCCTCAAATGCTCATTAGGTCCCTTAACACAATGAATTTTATTTAGCAGTATTCATAGGAGCACTTGATTTCTGACTCATCTTTCACTAGAAATACTTCAAATGGGTGACTATACTTTGGCCTTATACAGCTTCTCTATACGAAGCCACTTACTCATAACAGTTTAAGGTTTTGGAGCAAGTTCTTATTTTCAAATAACCAGCATAACATGATGCTTCCAGGAATATTTTTAATTTCACATATCTTTAAGTTTACTGCTCTGCAGAAGAGAGTTTCATCTCACACAAACAGCTTAAAAGCCACAATGGAGCCCCAGGTCTTTATGTTGATGTTCCAGTTATGCCAACTGCAGATCTGCTTCTAACCAGCTTGACTCAAAAGTTCAATTGTACAAGTGAAATCTCTGCAGTAGAATGTTATATGTTTCAAGACATAGTACAAGCTTCTGGAAATTAAGTTTTGAACTCTGAAGAATCCAGTGACCAACTAATCAATAGGGTGCACACCCCCTACTTACAAGCCACTCTTAGCAACTCTGAGAGGACACATCTGTGGCTTTACACCCCCATAGGATAAAACCAGTGTAAAGGGTTTCGTAGATCATTCCTCCTCAAGCTCTGCAGCTTGCTAAGCAAGAATGATGATCTTAAAGATCATAAAGATAAGAAAGATCACGGCATTATATCAACTCTCTACTCCTTTTTCAGTTGCAACCTAGCAAAAGTTACGATGGCCCACATGTCATTGTTAAAATAATACCACAAAAGAACGCAAGAATCAGGCCTGAATAACAGTAAGTCTGAATTTGCCTTGACATTTCTAATGTGACTTGTGCTTAGGGTAAACAAAGATCTCCTAATAATGCTGAGAAGGAAAGTTGGGGTTTTTATGTATTGTGAACAGCTATAAACAGCATTTACTCCTCACAGTAAATTGCTGAAATAGTGTAATTTTCAGCATAAGACTCAAGACTCGCCCATCTCAGTTCAATGTGTAATAAACTGCTCTTGAATTTTACTTCAAGCAGATTTTTAAGTTGTTTTACTGTAGCACAGAAACAGTATTTAAACCACTGTTGTCTGAGCCAGTTAAACAAATTTCCCAGGCAAGCTAGCTATATTCATCATTAACAAACTGAGAGTTCCTTTCACTTTAGACAATGCAGGGTACTTGTTTTCTGAAAACTTTGGAAATTCTTTTGCCTTGATGTAGGATTCAGAAAGATCCTTATATAAACAAAAACCGCTTTTAAACTTGATAAATTTAATTTCACGAATGGGGGACCAAAGAATTAATAATCCAAAATTCACTTATCACATATATTACATATATTAAACATTGTCACCATTATCCCTGCGTTTGTAAAAAAAAAAAATCCAAATGCCTTTAAACTAAAAAGTGAACAGATCCTCACCTATGTGTCAGTGAATCATAAGGCCACTGCAATCTCTTAGAAATGCCTTAGGTGATAATACAAATGTGATTACGTGATACTTAACAAGCCAGATTGACCAATGACTCCACTTGCTTATTTTAAAGTAGAATTCTCCCTCAAGTCCTCTTTCAGGTTTCTTGCTCTCTCTAACACAAATGAAGGTACATGATCTGTTTCCATCTTCAAATGCATTTTTTTGGTTCTAGATTTCTCTGCTAAAATAGTATACATCTGTCATAGGCCTCCCTACTGGAAGACCCATGGCATAAGATCAAGACACAGTAATGCTTAAACATGAAATCTGTAGCCTAATCCTATATGACAGCAAAAACCATCTTGTCTGTTACGTGAAAATCTGAGAGTGTTAAAATTGCTATTGAATTACATGCAAAGATTTCAATAAAGCATGTTATTTTTTAAAATGGTCTGAGGAAATCTGGGTAAGTTCATCCTTGTTTGTTCTTTCCAGTCTACCTACAAATAAATATACATAAATACATATATATCTGTACATTGTTACAGTTGTAACTGATAAATGAACATACTTCTGTTAGTTTTCCAGTGTGTAGAATTTGATACATATTGCCATGATCTAATAAAAGGATCTATCTCCAGTTCCTCATACCACTCAACTACGTATTTGGTTACTTCTGGTTCAGAGGCTATCCATTCCACAACCAATTCTTCATTTGTTTTAAAGGTCCTCACTGTTTCAATAACCTGAGAAGCTAGAAATTTAACAGAAAATGTCAGCAATTCTGTTTTCATAAAAACTGCAGCAAGAAAACAATTCAATTATAGCAAGTTGAGACTGTGTCTTTAGAAGACTGTGGGACTTAACCAAGGTTAAAAAAAAGTTACTTTCTACCCATGTTCACATGCATGTACTCAAAATACTTTAAAATAAAGCATATAAGAATTGTGACAATAAAAAGGGTTGGGGGAGGATTGAGGAGATGATATTCAAGGAGATTTACACATACAAAATCAAAGATCAGTCTCTCTTTTAGGATCCAGTTTAGGAACCAATTTACTACCTATTTTACAGTAGTGAAGATAAGCAAGTTTTGATTGAGATGACAAAGGCAATAGGAAAAGAGTAAATCAAGTCAACAAGGTCATGGACAGTGAAGCAAAAGTGAACCATCAATCTGCAAAACAGAGGTAATGGAAGTCTGAGTAAAAACCCAACCTAGCAAAGCAGAGGGGAAAAAAAGACCTGGTGAAGTAGAGGGGAAAAAAGATGTATGTAGGGGAAAAAGGATGTCGTGGCATGGAAAAATCAGAAAAACATTTATTGTGGGATACAAAAGTGAATAGACAGGTAGTCAGCAACCTCCAGGACAAGATGACATCACATCTACATATTCAGTTTTCTGATTAGAAGTGGAATTTGATTGAGCAATTCCAGCGGGACGCTTGCACTTATTTCATGAACAACTGATGTAGGAGAAGTGATTCAAGGGTGTCAAATGCAACCTCTCTTCTGGATCACGGGTATGCAGCAGGATGTTGCAATACAAGGCTCACAGAGATATCAGAATTAAACGTAAGAGCCAACGAACACAACTGTTGTGCTAGAGCAGACCAGCTTCCTGACCATGGCAGTGGATGGGATGGGGTACTTTGGGAATGCATATGAAATGAGAATAAACACAATGTTTCTCTCTCTGCTTCCACTGACGCATCTTAGGGACTTCTATTAAATGCATCTTTGAATAATGTTGTTAAATGCACTGCAATAATGCCCTGTGGTAACCAATTTTATGACCTAGTACAGGGATGAGACAGAATTGGGTGGGACTCTAAATTTATTTGGGAGATCCAAGGTTAAAAAAAAAAAACAAAAACAAAACACCCTGAGAAAGTAACAAAATAGAAATTCTAATAAGACATCAAAGTGCTGATACCTTAACAAATATGTCTCAAAAGAAAACCCCAACAATAATAATCTATAACAAAAACATGATGTGTTAGCAAAATATGAAAACCAGATAATACCGTTCTAGTAAAAAGTAATGGACAACACAGCTTTGTGCATAATACAGTTCCATATATACAGATCAATTACAAAAATCCTTAGCACAATTTTGCTTTCCCTATAACAGAACTTAAACAGATGTCAGGAAGATAATTTTTTTGTTAATGAGAAAAATATTGAGAATATTGAGAAACCTTACTTTTTTCATCAGTGGATGGAATCCTCAAAATAGCTTCAGGAGAATTTCCAGCAGAGTTATAGGCAGTAACAGATATTATATACGCCTTTTCATTTAAAAGTAAAGTAATTTTCTTATTGGTAGAGATGTTTGTCATTTTAAGTGCAGCATTGTTTTCTGGAAAATACTGTATTTTGTAGCCTAGAATTCTTCCAGAAGGTGGAAAGCTGTTTAATGGCTATTAAAAAATATGCAGTAGTAAGTGTTTCACAGTGTTATTTGTATAAACAAAAGTATATACTGTATTAAAGAGTCTAGATCAAATTACAAAGTTATTATATTATATTTAGAAAAGCAAGATACTTTCTTTAGTCCCATCTTCAGGACAGTCAGCTACAACAATTTTGTTGAAGGAAATGTTAAAAAGTCAAATACTGAGATTTGAAATGCAAAGAGTCTCTGGTCACTCTACTAGATTATTAAAGTGAATTTAAACACAGCTTTGGTAAGACATATTATTTAAGACTAGTTGTAAGGACTTTCAATCAGATTTTCCAGTGATCTAAACACAATTAAACCCTTTCTTTCTGCACAGATTACAAAACTCTATTCATCTACCATTCAGTAAACAAAAGCCTTTTCAATTCTGCTTTAACTCAGTGAGGTTTTTTCCTGACGACAGCAAAAGTCCCTGGCAGTTATATGTCCTACAACACTAAAATACTTCAATGCAACATCAGCTTCAGGATGCCAATATGATTATCAATTTACAGAAAGAGCGTATACCTTCCACATAAGAAATACAGATCTACTTCCAGCTGAGTGTGAAGACTCAATTACCCTCCACAAATCCACTTTTTCTGAAGGAGCTGTTTAAAGACACAGAAATATCTTGAAATTTGTTGTTATATTAAAAAGATAGTGTAATACGGTAAAAACAATCAAAAGGTTTCAAAAATACAGCCTGAGAGCAACTTATTAAAAAGCCTTCTGTTGTGTAACGTGCATTTTTTCCCTAATTAGTACAGCTTCTCTCTTTCTGTAAGTTTCCTTCTGCTTTATTTCATTCATTAAGTTCTAGAAAAGATTTTCTAGTGTTGTTTTATAATTAGCAATTTAATTTCACTACTTATAATTTGTTTTATTGGACATACTTGCTACACTACATTTCTGCTGCTATCCTACTTAGCAATGTTCAGTCTCCATTTACAGCCTTAGTTTTTCCTGTCTTCTCTGTCTATTCACCCATTTTCTTCCTTAACCCTATGTTATCATCTTCCAAATCTCCTCCACTCCTTGCTCTTGTCTTTCAGTTTTCCTTCTTCTATGTTTAAACAAAATACAGGTGTTCTGTTTAAACAGAATTCTAAAGTCAACAGACTAACACACTGAAAATACAGTTTTCCATTATTAAATCCTAATGCCCCGAAGTATAACCAAAGAAAAACTTACTAAATAGTTAGCCTACCTTTCTCTTCTGTGCTTGCTGTTTTCCCTCTACTCCATTCACTCCAGAATATTGACACAACACTGATACACCGAATGGCAACTGAATATTCTGTGGAGTCCCACAGACCTGTGAGATTACATGATCCTGTTTTATCTGCAGAATTCAGTGGGACAGTGGCAAATTCCTGAAAGTAGACACAGAAACAAAAATCATTTGCTATAAAATTTCATGCAAATATGACTTATTTTTTTTCAAAAAAACACAAGGGATGTAGTTTTCATGTTTTCCACCTCACTCCTCTGAAACTCAAAATTACTTGCTTCATATTTCATTTTTCTGTGTAGCACCTTCATCCTTCCTGTAAAACTCCGATGTTTGAAAAATCTGAGCCAAAACTAGGTCTGCACTGACTGACCTGTGGCTTGAAGTGTATGCACCTCACACGTGACACTACAGCAGCTGTGCTGGCACAGGAGGTGCTGGATGACTGCAGTTCCCACTGGTGGGAAGCAACTGGGTATTGCTAAAGCCAGTGTCACCATTTAAGGCTGGGCTGGCAATTAAAGCAGATGACAGATGCTGTCTATTAACCCCTTCCTTTCCCATACAGGAAAGGAAATGAGAAACGGGAGACAGACTTGGAAAATTAAAACAACTTTAAGAAAAC
>NW_009620091.1:0-4895 GCF_000690535.1 Cariama cristata
GTTGGAGCGAGTCCAGAGGAGGCCATGAAGATGATCAGAGGGCTGGGGCACCTCTGCTATGAGGACAGGCTGAGAGAGTTGGGGCTGTTCAGCCTGGAGAAGAGAAGGCTCCAGGGAGATCTCATAGTGGCCTTCCAGTACCTAAAAGGGGCCTACAAGAAAGCTGGGGAGGGACTTTTTACAAGGGCATGTAATGACCGAACAAGGGGCAATAGCTTTAAACTGGATGAGGGAAGATTTAGATTAGATATTAGGAAGAAGCTCTTCACTGTGAGGGTGTTGAGGCAGTGGAACAGGTTGCCCAGAGAAGCTGCTGATGCCCCATCCCTGGAAGTGTTCAAGGTCAGGTTGGATGGGGCTTTAAGCAGCCTTGTCTAGTGGAAGGTGTCCCTGTCTGTGGTAGCAGGGCTGGAATGAGATGATCTTTAAGGTCCATTCCAAGCAAACCATTCTATGATTCTGTAAGTCACTCTTGAGTTAATCTGCCTTTCAAAGTCAACAGAGCAGTACAAACATTGTGCTGGAGTAATAGGTAGTAATTAGGTAGTAATTAGGCAGAGGGATTCTTTCGCTGTAACAGTAGTATGTAGCAAGAGTTGTACCAGTCTTGTAGCAGCGGGTTACATGTGGAAGGCACTCGGAAGAGGGAGTGGAAGAATAAGGAAGTATTCTCCTTCGCTTGATGGAAAGCAACAGAGTTTGCTGGGTTGCATGATGTGGCCTGTGAAAGGACATGTGGTGGCCCAGTAAAACAGGAAGCAGTGAAATCTGCTGAGCTTTGGTTACCAAGATGGTAAATTACAGAAAATGACCAAAGAAGTTTTGTGTTATTCCTGCCTCAGACTATGTCAGTAAGAAAAGTTCACTGAAGAAAGTCATGCTGCAATGAGTTATCCCAAAACCTGACCTGTGGGATATGTATTTTTCATCCAATTGAGAAGTTAAATTCAAGACAACTTCTAAATTCTTATTTTCTTCTGACCTCTTCCCAAAGATAGGTTTAAAAAATAGCAAGGTCGGTGTAGGACAGGGTGACATGGCAAATGAAAGTAAAGGCCAAGGAAAGTATGTTCTAAAGCAACAAACGTGTATAATAACTACAGATAAAGAGAGGTGGGTGAGTCATGTTGACGCTTTTGTGGATACCGTAGTTTCACCATTATCTTCTCTGCCACATCTGTCATGCTCCACCCCCACAAAAATTAGTAGTGAACCATGAAAGGCCAAAGTTATCCAAGTATACAATAACTGAACATCTGAGCCTAAAGTCAAATATTTGACATCAACTGTGGTATACTGTGGCTTCCCATCAGGTTGGATGTAGTGTTGTTTATCCCCAGGAACAGCCATCATACATTGTCTGTATTAGGATAGGCTTAAGAAAAGGAGAGAAACCATGTCAGAATCTCAATCTTTGTGATTATTCATACCGTAAATAGAAAAGAAAGTTTCAGAGTAGAGGGTAACAAACCTGGATTTGGTTAGAATCAGAAGCCTTTGATTTCTTTCAAAACAACTCTTCTATTAGTGAACCTAAATAAATAAAGCTTTTGGCTAAGACCTCTGCCGCCTTCTATGGAGCCATAGAAATGGTGCCTGTGACTTTATGAAACCATCCTGTGGGCCCTATGTTGACAGCCCATGTTTTATAACAACCAGAGGATGGCTGTTTCACGTGACAGGATGAACAGCCAGACAATCCTGTAAGGCAGAACACCTTCCATCTCACTTGGAAGGCATCCTCTAAATGCAGATAACAGCTATTTATCCTACAATGTTCTCCTGTTCATTTGGCAGCAAAAGCTCTGTGAGAATTGAGTAATCCATGCTTTCTGCAGGCCTTTGGTGAACTCTAGTAACCCTTCTGCCTGCCTCTACTCACTTGTCATAGACTATACAGGCAGGTTCAAAAATTCCCTTGTGGGCTGGCACTGCTCAGAGCCACAATTTTGCAAACAGTTGTTGATCTGAGTGTCTTCCATTGCACTAGAATAACCCCAGGACGGGGACAAAAACACCCATTGATAAATGCCCTCCCAGAAAGGCCACATACACAACAATAGCATATGTTCTGCATTTAATTATGATTTTGCAAACATGCATTGGCAGTAAACACATCAGCTAAGCAATAACTGTACATGCAAGCACAGGCAATGCAGGAGTCCTGTAAAAGAAAAAACATCTATTGAAAATTGTACATACTAACTTAGTGCTTGCTTGCAGCTAATTACCATAACTTCATGGGGCTGTCGGGACATGTTGAATCAGTGATTTCTGTTTGTGGTTTTTAAATTGCCATTATTCAAATACAATCTACATTGAAATACCATCTACCTTTTTTGGTCAAATACGAAAACTGAGCACAGTAAGAGGCAACAGGCACCAACAGTGTAACTCAGATTCAACTCCAATGCCTCTAGCAGTTAGACAATATACCATCAGTACAATTGCAGTAAGAAATAGTTCAGCTACATCTACTGTTGAGGTCAGAGCAGCCAATACACCAAGCAGCTGAAAAGCTTGTACTAGTGTGACCCTTGTTAAAAGAATTCAGTATGTATGTCTAGATATATGTATATATCTGCATATTTAACTGTGCTTTTGAACACAGAAATATCAACAAAATGTTAAAGACAGCCTAAAAAGAATTCCCATGAAGGTCATGAGATGAGATAATCTAGGTTAGAGGCAACCATAGGAGGTCTGTAGTCCAACCTCCTGCTCAAAGCATGGTCAGCCATGAGATCAGACCATGGTGCTCAGCTCTTTGTCCAGTCACATTCTGATATCCTCCAAGGATGGAGACAGCACAACCTCTCTGAGCAGGTTGCTCTACTGCCTTGCTGTCCTCATGGTGGTACAGTTTATCCTTGTATCAATCTGGACCTCTCTAATTATGCTTGTTTCCCACCCTCCTGCCATCCATTGCTGTCATCTCATTAAAGTTGCAAAAGTCAACCACTAGGACTGTGACATTAAACCTTCATCAGTTTGCAGACTCTGGTTTTCCAGTGAAAGTACAGATCCCTGTATGGTAAATTTAAGCCTTCTGAACAGGTAGTGATTTTCTGTAGTCCCCTGACAGGTTGTTGAGGTCCACCAGCTGGAAAGCACTGTCAAGATACATCCCCAATTAAGGGAGAGAATGACTTGTCAAGTTTCAGCATGGAAGACTGAGGAACAGAAGGGTAGAACACCAGTCTAAGTGGAAAGACGAGACTTGGCAGCAGATGGCTAGCAATGGAGAAACCTTAACATAGCCAATGAAGTCATTTTATTAAGCTGGAGAAGAAAAACATGTAATAGGGAGAACATCAGCTCTGTTCACTAATGAGAAAGAGTTGGCACCCCAACTGCTGTAAATCAGTTGAGCTCCAGTTCATTCGGTGGAAATATATGCCTTTTACACCACCTCAGGATTAGGCCTGAAGTATCTTATTCTCTAAGGAGCTATTCCTTGTCTCATTCTATGTATCATCTTCCATGTGCTGGCACATTATACACCACCAGGGAGTTGCTTGTTATGTCTTTACAGTGCTGCACTGCATGGTAATTCATTGCTCACTGACATGTCAGAAATTTTTTTAATGATGTGCTTCTGCTGCTCCAAAATAGGGTGAACTCTGAATCTTAAGTTTTATTTACATTCAGCATTCATTTAGGTCAAGTGGCAAATCCAACGTTGTCATAGCATAGCTCAAACTCCTTCTGCCACATTCCAAAACAAATAATCATTCATTTTTCCTTCTTTGGCACAATTCAAAGGTGGAAAAGTCATTACAAGGACAGAGTTCTGACAAAAAGTTTGTAGGATGCTATAAAGAGCACAGGCAGTCTACTTGTGCCACTGTTTAGTGAGATTAAATGAGGGCCACATTAAGCGGCTTTTACTTGTCTGCAGAATGGAAGGAAAAAGTGGAAGGATCACATTCAGACTTAAGAGCTATCCCAGGGATATGGCGGTGCATATTTACATTCTAAGTCAAGCTGAATTTGCAATCTGATGCAATTCTGGTATCAGTCACTGAGTGAAAAGTCATTCCATGGTATCACACTAGATCTTTATATCCTCTGTCTAGGCAGGTACTTAAGTACATGCTAAACTCTCACTTCAACAGGATCACTCACATGCTTCCAAGTTAAGACACATGCTTGACTGAGTGTCTTGCTCAATCGTGGTGGAGCTTGATTAATTTCTAAATCAAACTAAGTAAAGATTGTCACAAATTAAAAGGAATTTAGATTGGCCCCTCAAACTAGGTGCAATATCCCATGCCAGGGCAGATAAGGCACAAAGGTTAAATAGAAGCATGACACAACATGATTCACATCATATTGATTTTTAATGAGGCTGTTGGGTAGATCGTTCACTGATGTAAATCAGCATAGCACTATCAAAGTTGGCAAAACAATGCTGATAGCAATTGCCCAGATTTACTAGCAGAACAGTAGGATGGCAAAGTGAGGAGTGCAGAGGTCCAGCACGCCAAGGCTGGACACCAACTCTTAGCTCTGCTGCCTCACACCAATGCAGTGCAATTGCAATACAATCTTCAATACTATAATACCTAATCACAAATTCTCTGCATAGCAAATGACAAAGATGAACTACTTTTACTGTTATGCTAGTGCTCCTGGTATAGCTTTTCCTCATTCATTGGTTTAATATCCAATCCATCTGCTGGACACCAAATGAAATCTAGGTTTCCTAGTGATGTCTCAGTTAATACACACACACTCAAGGCATGCAATTTAAACCTGTATGATCTGGCTAAATCAAACTGGATTTTTTCCATTGAACCTAATGGATTATCTCCATTCCAGATTTCAGGTTTCCAGTGTATCCTGCTGAGATACTTTAATCTACTAATGAAAAAATACACCTTTATTTATAA
>NW_009620092.1:0-8336 GCF_000690535.1 Cariama cristata
CAGCCCTGTTCGACTCGGGCTGCGCTAAACGGGCAGCGGTGGTCTCCCTTCCAGAGACCGTTGAGACTGAGCGATGAAAAATAGGATGATTATCCCTTGATGGCCGGGATTACCTTTTTTTCCATTAATTTTGACTGAGTACCGTTTTTGTGAGCCGTGTCTTCCAACGCTGAAGGCAACGAGTATCGGGTTGATTCAAGGCGACGGGATGCAAATTATTTGTAAATGATCTCACTGATATTTTCCTCTCACAAATATCAAGATCCCTTATGTTAATATAATATACACGTTTTTAGGTTGCAGGCTTTTATTTCTGAAGCTGTTTGTCGTGGGAATGTTCACTAAGCTTCATTTCGCTGGAGATGGCTGGGGCGGGGGGGGGTGAGTGGAAGAAAACACATATGGAAAGTACTCCTGAAGTTTTAAGGAGTATTCTTGTGTGTGTTTGTAGAATGGGATCCAAAACTGTAACTGGGTACGTTGACTCAAGTCTCCTCTCTTGCTTTCTGGCACGAACTGGTAGGATGTGCTGTCCTTTGCCTCTGTCTTTCACCAATTCCTGGAAAAAACTGGAGTTCTGTCAGTCTTCTGGATGAAAAAACTTTCCCCGAGTATCTTAATTGCAAAATAAAGTAAATAGTGTTTTAACTGCTGTAGGTGGTGAAGATACCTTATTTTGAGGCATTAAAGAATCCAGAATTTCACCAGATTACTTGAGTGTAATTTCACTAAATGTTTTACATTACTTTCTGTGATTTGTATATGTCGATATTTGACTCTTGTCACTTAGTATTTGAGAATAAAATTCTGTGTCCAGCATTCTTTGATTTCTGACTTTATAAAAAGTCTTTTTTTAAAAAAAATCAATTACCTCAACAACATTTCAATACTGAAATATCAATTCAGGCTTTTCCTTTGCTAGATTTAAAAAGGCAAAACAGAACTTAAGTTTCTTCCTTCGGTGCTCTCGCACTACAACTCACTTCTCTTTGCCTTAACGTACAGCTTTTATATTCCGTTGTCTTACTCTTTGCTTCCTGATTATGCTTTGAAGCTTCATCTGAAGCTGGGAATCCATGATTTTATTCATTTTATGAGTGTTTAACTAGAGACAATCACTGTCTCAGATAATCTGCATTGTTAACAGGCAAAACTGAAATAGTAAGGAGAAGAGAGCAGTACGCAGTCTATGGGACGCTGAAGTAAAAGGTGATTCAGAGTAAAATCTCGTGAAGATCGTTACTGCACAGGCGCAGTTAGGTCTGTAAGGGGACCGTCGCTTTAGCATTTGCAGATATTTTTCATCGGGATTAGTGAAAGTCGTGGGAATGTTTTTCTCTTCGTTATTTATTCTTTTTTAGTTGATAGTCCTTTGTTTTTTGTGGTTCTTGAGTGGTGGTTCAGACTAAGGAACATGGTATTAAGAAGGTATACATGAACTTCAGGACGATAAGTTAAACTCGCCCACAATGAAACGCATCGTTCTTGTTTCTGTTTAAAAGGAAGATGTGTTTGAGACTTGAACTCACGTTTAAAGTGCGGTCAGTTTCTTTGGCCGGAGTGAGTGAATTCTCCAAAGTTTACAAGTCCTTCAAAACAAACTTCATAATGCTGCTATTGCAGAATCGTTTCATTTTAATTAAATTACTTTTGAGATGTAGCTGCGTGGAGGCATTGTTTTTGTTCTGAAAATCATCATCCTTACCTATCTGATTATAAAAATATGGTTTTCATACAGATTGGAACAATAATTATTTTCTGGTTAAGAAGTCACGGGGTCTTGCTTTTATGAATTCCCTGCTGTCAGTACTCTGTGACATGTGAAGCTCTTCCTTCACCCCAAAACTACGCAGCTGGTTTCAGCTAAACCTATATTCTGTTGTTGGAAGTAGTTTTAACTGTGGCGTAGAAAGCTGAAACCCTGATACATTTTCCATCTTTGGTACTGGTTTTCTAAGCTTGAGAACTTGCAGGTTGAGGTTTTTCATTGGAACTGTCTTTCTAAAAGCTGATAGATGGTAATCGCTGTTTCAGGTGTTCACAGAAGGCCATTCCAATGGAAAATTTGTGGTTTTCCAGCTAAATAGGTTGTTCTAACAAGACAGAGGGATGTGAGTCTTCTTGTGAGACAGTCATGCAAGGCCAAATAGCGTACTGCACCTCCTGTATCCAGTGGAGGATGTACGACACAGTAGTAATTGTCACCTTGTTACAATCGCTTGCTAAATCTTTTTTTATTAATATTATTTTACTAAAATTGATAGATGTTGGATGAATTTTTAGTTAAATATTACAGCGCAAGCAGAGATGAAGTAAACTTGAAAATCATATTTATAATGGGAAATACTGTATCTTTTATTCCTGTAAGTAGGACTTCACACCTATGAGAGAAAGATCAGCAAAAACCTTTGTGCTTCCTCCCCAGTTTGTTTATTTGGGGTGGTTTTGTATCTATCGGTTTCAGTGTTTCTTGCAGTCTTACTTTGCTGCTGTTGTGAGTCTTTCATGGGACAATAAGGCAGAGAAAAACAGTAAAAGAGAGAGGAGGAGAGAGAATGTGGTTTAGCACTGCAGAAATGAATTGGGTATTTTTGTAGCACTGGAAATTTATTTTAATTTTTGCTGTTGACTGGATTTCAGTTTGACAGTGCCCTGTTTACTTGTGACACTTGGTATGCCTCCCTTCGCAGAGGTGCAAAACGTAGATTTTCCTTTACGAAAAGCTAAAACTACGTTAGAGGGTCTACAAAGTTGCATCCCTTATACATGCTTGTCATTAATTCTGCTCTTCATTTTTTATAGCTTCAAGAGACTTAAATTACTTTGGTTCTCAATTTTCTTTCCTTAACAAAAAAAAAAAGCCAATACAGTTTTTCCGACTTTCAGGCGAGCTCTGCAGCAGTAGCAACTGAGAAAAGGAAACGTTTGAACTGCGTTGCTCCACTCCTGGTTTCTTGCGGGCAGGAGCAGTGAGAAGCGGAGCAGGGCGGCAGTCAGGATCCTCGTCTCTGATTCAGGCTCCCGATGATGCAGAGCAGAGAGCGGTGTTGCATTGGCAGCAGCGGTGACGTGATAATCTTAGCAAAGGCAGTCGGGATAGTTTTGATGAGCTGAAGGTTTCCCGAAGCTGGGAATGGCTGAAGCACTGCCCAGCTCCCGTGAGCTCTTTATTTCAGAGTGGAGCCTTCGTTTTGCTGCTTCAGCTTAAACTATGGATGAATTGTTTTATGTTTACAGACATAAGTATGCTGGAAGCTATATCATGTGTTGGAGAACGTTTGTTCCGTGCTGTGAAGGATACGGTTTCGTGTATCACCCAACCATCAGTTTTCTCTCCACAAAGTCCTGTTTTAGTAACTTATTTGAGGAGTTCTGCAGTGGGACTCCTCAGATGAGTAAGGACTGCAAGAACAAGATCCTGGTCTTGGTGTACGTTGACTTTTTACCCTCTAAGTATACGTCGGGCTGCAAGAGCTGTGGTTTGTCTCAGCAGGGAAAAATCAATGACTCACATTTCCACAGAAAGAAATGTAATTTCCAGTCTCATAGCAACTGTCCTTTCAACAGTTTCAAACCTTCTGTGACAAAATGTTTAACACTCACCGATCATCTTTTAATGCTCTAGGCTGGTCCACCCACTCGCTCCACCTAAAAGCATGCATTTTTACATCACTAATCCCCCAATATTGGAGGGGGGATGCTGTCAAGACGTTGAACAGTTAAATATAAAATCTTAGAAATGAGCAAAGTGTTACTGACTGTATTCTGTGCCGACGAGGTGACTTTTTCAGGGTTTAAAATTCAAAACTGTGTTCTCTCTACTTGGATTTTGAATCCCTGTTTTGTTTCTATACACCTTCAGATGTTTTAAAATAGGTTTGGCTGGTAGCTTGGGTAAAATATTTTGGAAAGTTATTTTACTTAGAGCAAGATATCCTTCAGTAGAAATGCTTTATCTTGGTTTTCTTCCTAGATCTCATGACTTGACTTTGTTTATTTTTATGACAAAACCAGGAAATTCAATAAATACATTTGACAGTAAACTTCAGCACTGGGTAGGTCTGAACCAGTGCTGGCAGACGGTTGGGCTGCAGGTGTTGTCAGGGCGAAAGGGAACCTGTCTGCCCTTCCGAGACGGGGCTTCGTGCTGCTCTGAGCTCCGAGGCCTCGAGGGGCGGCGCACCAGGCGCTCGACCTGCCCAAACCCACGGGGCAAGCCGGCCGAAAGGCTCCCACCGAGTCTTTCCCCTCTTGTCCCCCTGAGAAGGCATACCAGTGCTCGGGGTATCGCAGGGCAAGTGACAAAAAATGCTGTGCTATTCCGTAATAGCGAGTGACATTGAAGGACAAAGAACTAATTTAAAATGTCCAAATAAGACTAAAAGCATTATGCACTGAGATTCTGGAAAATATCAGTGGAAACTGGGCACCTATCTGCTGTTCAAATTTATCATTAACCGAATTTAATCCATTACTTTTCTTGTAGTTGATTATGGAAGAGGTGCACAAGAGCAGCAGTAACAGTTCAGTGACGCCTTCACAAACATCAGCTGTACAAGGTACAACACTACAGGCAGCTCAGCTCTCTCATATTGCTCAACAGGTAAAGCCTGGGCCAAATCTCAGCAAACATTTGAGGTAGTTAAGAGCCATTTTTTATGTACTACGAACTACATTAATTCTTGAGTTTTAGAAACACACAGAGAAGAAAAAACAAAAGGAGGTTGCGAAAAATGTACTTGTTTGTTGATGAGCAACACAAAATTCATAAAATGGCTTGTATTCAAAAGACCAAAATTAATTTTCCTGCTTGTACAAAGCAAAAATGCGACCTGGCGTTTTTGTTAGATTGTACAACCTTGGAAATTGTTGTCGACGTGACATACAGGAGCTGCTTAGTAATGAATTGAGGGCCTAATTTTCATTTTTTTCTCAGAAAAAGCATTTAGAACTCCTTTTGTAGTAATGGCAATCCTGGGTGCTCAGCACCATGGAAACACTTGGATGTTAGCCCAACATGAATGTACTTAATGTAATAAATCATATGAAGTTGGAAATTGGGGACACGTACTACAAGGTAACGTCACTTTCAAAGCTTTAACCTGAATTCCTCATGATTCTACTTTCTGCATCTGAAAGAGCATCTCTTTCCAGGTGAAGGCTGCTCCCACAGCCTACGTAGCAGTCCTGTGAAACAACAAAGTTTTGCAGCTCGTCCACTGCTTACCCTGTGGAGACAATTTAGATTTTGATGCAAAATGTAGATAACTGCATGAGGCAAAGGCAGGATAGAATATCAGCAAGCATCCTGTTGTCTGTTTACAGGCTGTTTTTTTGATCTGTTTTTGTATAAAGTTGCTAATATAACTTAATATTGCAATGTACGATACAAAAGTAGTATTAAATAAAAAGTTAGCTGTATGGGTTTTAATGATCCCTTCATCTTTTCATATATTCCAGATCAATAAAAGTAGTGAAGAAATTTGGTGAGGAAACTGGCTGTTTACTTATGCATCTATGTGTATAACTTTAATCATTTTTTAAAGTGCAAAGGCTCGTGCAAGTTCAACATCAAAAATATAAATCTGCTAGAATGTAAAAAATATTTTCTGTAGAGGAGGCGGTAGTAATTAACTTTTTTTTCAGTTAAACCTAGATTTCAGCTGCAACATTTATTGAAATTGATAGTTTTAAAACATGAAAGAACAGATACCGTAATTTTTATTTGGAAAAATCTGCTCTTTGTTCTTCTTCCTTGTCCAGAGCTTGCATACCTTGTCTCCTTCAGTTTCGTTTTACTTTCCTTTAGTTACAGCCCTTGTGCCTTGAACTTTCTGAGTAGAGTGGTCAGCTTTTTCTATACTTAACTCTTGTGATTTCTTCTCTGTGAAATCTTTGAGCCATAACCTTGTACCGGTTGCTTAAAGAAAATAAATCCAAGAACATCAAATATGTACATTATTCATACTACCTTCTGCATTACTTTAGTATTGTTAGTCTGATCTGTCCTAAGCCCTCAGTCTTGTTGATCATTTCATCTTGATTTAGATTTTAGTGCCCTGAATTCCTATTAAGTTTAGTGAGAATTAAGGCTACTTATTAGGCAGAAATATTTATTTCTGCTTATGTAAGTCCAATACACTCTTAAAATGGAATAAAAACTTAGAAAAATAAACTGCCACAAATGTGGGGCTTTATCTGTGCGTATGGATGGAGTTACATGAAAGCAATCGTGCTCACTTAGTCTCCGTGTCGTGATTCAAAAGAAGTTTGCTTCATTGACGTTCACTTAGCACTGCATGTATTTAAGTTGCAGCGATTTAATCTTTTGCACATAAGGCTGCATATTTGATTTTTCCCCCCTAACCTAAGGCAAATAAGTAACTGTTTCAGCCTTTTTTGTATGCAGATAAGTATCTCAAAAATATGCATCTTTAAAGGATACCTTCTGTGACTTAATTAGACTTAAAAGAAGCTTCTGCTAGTGCATGTTCTCCACTAGTTTTTCTACATGCATATACACTTTCTGAATACCGTGGAACAAATGCTTTTGTTAATGATCCTTTGATTTGTTGTAGATGTCTCTAAGAGGTCCTGCTCCCCTGACGGTTGTTCAGCTTCCTGGAGAACAAGTCCAGGTCCAGGGAGTGATTCAGACAGCTCAGTCCTCTTCTGTAATCCACTCGCCTCAGGTGCAAACAGTGCAGGTAACCTCAGAATGTCTGTGAAATAATTGAGAATCTTGTTTTATCTGTGTGAAAAGACTTGTAAAGGCTTGTCTGACTCCGGTAACCCTGCCACCGTGCAGCCTTTCTGGCCCGACTGTAAGACAGCGAGCAATCCAGTGACAGTATTTGGGGGGTACATCGTTCTTAAGGATTATTTAGGCTTGAAGTGATTTGTAGTGCTAAAGTTGCCTTTGGAGTTGAAATTAAACTATTTGACATTGCCTCCCTTTATTAAAAATACAAAACAAACCCACAGCTCTTTAGCTGGTGCTCTTAACAGACATGCAACCGGTGTGTTTTAGTACCCAAATAAGGAGAGTGTAGAATAACCCAAGGAAGGAAAGTGTGTGTTTGGAAAAGGTAGACCTGAATGATGGTGGATGAACTGTTGATTGCTCGCCTCATGTACACTGTAACTCCGTTTCTGCGGTACCTAAGTATTCTGCTTCTGTCTCTTACTCACTTGCCACGTGATTTTTGTACAAGCCACTTCAGACGGGTGTGCTGGGGAGTTTACAGTCGAGTCTGTTGCTACTTCATTCAGTTTTTGGCTGCAGAGAGACAAAGCTACGCTATGAAATAACCGCACTAGTCAGCCAAGTGACTGGAGGCACTGTCCTAAAACTCATTAATTTGTCACTGATCCTTCATACTGTGCTTATCTATTCATATAACATTAAATTGATAAACCATGAAAAGTAAGCCTATAATGCATTTTCAGCTGTCATTGTTCCTGTAACACTGGATTATGGAAAAGAAAACACATTGCACTTTGCTGAAAACAGCAAAGCATCTGTTTTAGTAGGTTGTCGTTGCTTGAGTCTCCGTTAATCCCTTTCCTATCATCATGTTCTAGTTGCAGGGTCCCCACTGACTGTATTCTTCCCTTTTTTTCTGTAATTTATGAACATTGTGGCCTTGTTGCTCAAAGAGGGGAAAAAGTAACACATGAGCAGCTTTTTTTAAATGCTGATAGTAGGTTGCTCTTTTTGTCTCTGTAGCAGCAGTTAAGTGAGGAGTGCTTTTCCCAAAGGTGTACGTATTCCTCTTGACTTTTTGTTGCTGGCACACAGATAATTACAAATAAATGTTTTGTTAGCTTGTATTTAATAAGG
Organism: Cariama cristata; assembly: GCF_000690535.1. NCBI lineage: Eukaryota > Metazoa > Chordata > Aves > Cariamiformes > Cariamidae > Cariama > Cariama cristata. The sequence goes on from NW_009620092.1 coordinate 7,844, forward strand.
AGATGCAGAGAAAAAAAATAACGCTTGCCAACCGGATGAGGACACAGTGGAATAAAGGGAAAATGACAGATAATACTTTGTATATTTACTCCCTGATATGCTGCTGCATTAAATATTGTTTTCATTTGACTCTTATATTCTGACCAACAAAATACACTGCTCTTCTGTCTACATAAAAGATTTCAAGTATTTTATATGTTTGTCTCTGTACATAAATGGTGTTCCTGTTTCCTTTGCCCACCGGCTCCTTAGACAAATTTATGTGTGGGAGTGGCTCACCTTTTCAGACCACATCAGCTGCTAAGATAGATATGTATGATTTTTATGAAAATCATAAACGGTTTGTGTTTCTTCACACTGCTGTTTTAAACGTTCTGGATTGATTAATCCTGCAGTTTAGTCCAGCTAGAACAGCTAGCTTCAGATGGTGGATGTTTTTCGGCTTTTAATGTGATAAATAGTTTGGGAGAATGTCTTGAGCTTTCTTTTTTTT
>NW_009620093.1:0-6553 GCF_000690535.1 Cariama cristata
AACATCCACAGTCTTTCCCTCATCTACTAGGCGGGTCCCTTTGTCACAGAAGGAAAACAGATTGGTCAAGGATGATCTTCCTTTCATAAATCCGTATTTCCCAATAGCTACCAAGTGTTGAGAGAGGTACTGGAATGTTTCAAATTTTATTTTCACTTCATCTAATAGAAAGGGTCATTTGTCCACTTCATTAAAAAATTGTGTGCCGCAGATTTTTCTTGTTAAAGCTATAGTGTTTTGAAAGGAGCGCAAGCCAGAGAAAATGCAACCAACCTACAAAACAGCGAAGTCCTTTGAAGACACTGTGATAGAATTAGGGGCCTTAAATGTAGCGCAAGGTTGAAGTACTAGTGTACTTTAAAAGATCACAGTTCAGAGTGGGCCAGGCACTGCTGTCACAGACGGATGATGCTGTAATTGCTGCACTGTGACACAGAGCCTTTTGCCTGATACAGCTCCGTCCCCACTCCTTTCCATCTTTCCTTTTTATCATTCTTTCTTGTCAGGAGACTCCTTTGTGACCAGGAGCTGGTCTCTCAGAGAAAGCCCCCACTAAATGCATGGATCACTCTGAAAGTTCCCCACTAAGCACAGCCAGGCACAGCATGACGGTGCGGCATTTCTGACTCCTGGAGAGTCGGATCAGTAGACAGAGCAACCCAGAACACAGGGGAAGATAGTCTGATGTGTTAGCTAGCTCTGTAAACTGCTGCCCTCTTTCCTGGCTGTGTAATCACTGAATTATCTTGGAGCTTTCTATGTGCACCTTTACCCTTTCTCTTCCTCTTTCTCCCTTTCTCTACTGACCAAAAAAACAAACCCCAAAACTCTCCCATCTCCCCAGCTTGAGAGCTACTACTAAAAGATGTTCTTTAGCTTTTCTGGTTGCAACCTTTAAGCAACAAGAAGCGCCTATATGGAGAACAGTTCCAGCTTTAGGGCCACAGTAATGCTATTTACAGAATTATTTACAGAAACTGAAGAGCTGGATCTGAGGTGGGCTAGAACGTGGCCTTTATTGCTAACTGGGACCCTGGGTATGTGTGTTTCATAGGCGCGTGTGTCTGGCTGAGGCTTTCCTCACAGCTGACATCATTCTGAGTACACTGCAGAATATCTCCGAGGGACTTGTGGTATATCCGAAGGTAAAGCAGGAGATAATGTGTGCAGTGTTGCATCCTTGATAATGCTGCAGCTATGCCAAAGTGTATAAAAATCCTCCCACCCAAAGGATTACATTTTTATCTGTTAGTTCAAACGGTTTCTGAATTTTGCTGTCCATTCTCACTGTATCCTCACTGTTTGCAGGACAGTCATGAAAGGGTACTTGTTGAAGCCAAAAGGCAGTAAATAAAAAATTTCTCAAAAAGGGTATTTTTCCCTGAACTACATGATGGATCTGTAGAACTTCCCACCAAAAGATACGGTCAAGGCAGATCTCGAACAGTCCTGTAACTTACCTACAGGTTAAAAAAAATAATTCATTGTACATCTTTTCCACAGTAATGTCCCTTACAATATACAGATTCTACGTATTATCAGCTTCAATACCTGGATTTCCATAGCTAAGTTCAAAAAGACAAATTGTCTTTGCATCATTGTCCAGTCCTGGAGAATCAAAGGGAGAGGAAAACTTCACTGGGAGTCCCGGTTGTCTGCAGAATTGTGATAATGCGGTTTCTTTTTTCTGTTTGTTTTGTTTTGTTTAAGGTGATTGCAAGGAGGATTGGGCAGGAGCTGCCATTCATGGCCACAGAGAATATAATCATGGCGATGGTGAAAGCAGGAGGCAATCGTCAGGTATAAATACGGTCAAAAATACCTTTGTTCACTGCCTGGCATTTCACTCCTGAGAAACAAAAGTACCTGGGCTCTTGTGCTGACCATCTCACCTTTCGTTGTTCTCCACCTACTCCCACAGAGTCATTAATATGACTCTGCGCTCCGAGGAGAGAGCGGTTGTGGAGATCCGTATTTACTGCTGGGAACACTGTGTGTTTGAGCTAATCTGGCTGGCTGTGCTGGAGAAGAGGGAGACCTATTTTTATATTAGATACTAGTGGGCGTTTTCCTTTTGTAAATGTTTGAAAGAACTTGGAACACAGGCTAAGCTTCTTTAAATGGAACATGTTGGCAGTTGGCTACCTTATAAATTAGAAGAATGAATCAGTGCTGTTAATGAAGAAGCAAATAAGACCGTTCTGAACCATTCATTCATGTGTCACTCTTCCCTAATTCAGTATAGAGCTTTTTGTTATTAACTTTGTTTATGGTCCTTCATTCGGTTTTCTGTGTTCACATAAATTGAAATTAAATGTTTTCCTTAGTAAATAAATCCATACACATTTAGATTGTATTTCCTTATCATTTAATTTTGCAATTCAGTTTAAAACTGAAAATCAAATTTACATCTTAATAAAGCAGCTTATTTTCACTTACCTTTTCCTTAGTAAGTAATTCTATAGAAGTAATTTTTCCTTCTATGACCATTTCCACATCAGGGACAGAAGTTAAACTTGCAAGATAGTAATAGCAAAAGGGTTTGCTGGAAGCTTTGAGTAGGGTATGTGGTTCTAGTTCTCTGAAATACTTCTGGCAACTCACCTGTGATGTTAGTCAGGAAAAATCTTCCTTTTTGGTTTTTTCCCTGTGTGTCTCTGATGTTTGTCACTGGGTCAGTCAGTAAGCTTCCTAACTAAACTTAATAAGGGTCACATCATATGGATAAGTTTCATTATCTTTTCAGCTGGTTCTCTTTCTGAAGTATCCAATATTTACCTAAACATTCCTTTCTCTTTTGATTAGATTAAAGAGTGAATTTCATTTGTATTTGTTATTGGCCTACCTTCTTTCTGGTGCTGTTTATTTACAAATCTATAGTTTAGTACGCTTATAAAATCTGTTCAAAGTCACATTAGTATGTTCTGTTTTCATGTGCTGGGAACTCTGGAACAGCACATTTTCTATACTTTCCCACCCCATAGCACAGAAACTCACTTCCTTTGCCCACCACTGAACAGCTCCCTCCCCTAAACATCCAGAGGACAGATCTGTTCACCTGAGGCAGGTCAGTGACGGAGCAAGATGGCCTTTGGATGGAGGAAACAAGGAACAGGAGATTGTTTTCCTTCTAATTGAAGATATAGATCAAGGATAATACATGTGAGGAGAAGATTCTTACTTGGCTGTAAATGCCACCACATGACGGTGTTTTAGGGCCAGCGTGGCAGCATCTGATTTTGCAGGTGGTCCCTGACTACGCTTGTGTTCCCTTGTTTTTACAGATTAATTCCACAGGAAATCAAGGGATTAGGAAGTGTTTCAGAAAAATTGTTATAAAGGTTTTGCCAGTCTTAGTGTCATGTGAGGGTTGTTTGGGAGAGAATGTCTTAGGGCCCTCAGGTTTGTAAGGTTTTTTTTTTCCTTCAGTCTGTCCTTCTGTAAGCCAGGTTCTGTAAGCCGTAGTCTCACTGCTCATTAAATTAGAGAGTTTCTTTTCCCTTTTCCAAACCTGTAGAGGTTTTACATTGTTATGGTCCCAACATGTTCCATACAGGGGATGACTAGTGGTGAATAAAGAATTCCTTTATTACAGTTCTTAGAATATTTTGGGAACAGCTACTATAGTCTGTCTTTGGAAAAATCATGCAAATAGAGAATAGAACAACTGAAAAAAAAAATCCTATAGTGACTCCTAAGAGTATTTGGGGAGTTTGAGGAAGTGTGAGGGATTGCAGCATCGTAAGTTTGTGGTATAACTGAACGGGGAATGTATGTGTCATTCAGACTGTTTTAGCCTCAAAGGGCAGATGGGGAAGGATGAAGAAAATCTTGTTTTAATATAGCATTATATGAGACACTGCAGTCCAAGCTGTGTCTCATTTGTATGCTGTCCAGTGCAGTGCGCTTTGATGTCTCTCCCTCCCGCACAAGTTAGCGGGATGAACACGTGCTGTCAGTATCAATGGAATGACTTTTTTCTTTTCCCTTCCTCTTCGCCCTGCTCCTACAGGATTGCCATGAGAAGATTCGTGTTCTCTCCCAGCAAGCAGCTGCTGTTGTGAAACAGGAAGGGGGTGATAATGACTTCATTGCCCGTGTCCGCGCTGATCCTTACTTCAGCCCTATCCATAAACAACTTGAAAGTCTGTTGGATCCCTCCTCCTTCACTGGACGTGCTCCTCAGCAGGTAAAGCAGGGCGAAGAGGCTACGGATGTTACAGGTTGTAATGCAATCCTGCCTCCTCTTGTGTGCCCGAGAGCGCACAAATTCTGCATCTCTGCCCATACTGCTAAGGCAGACACATTTCTCTCTTGTTTTCCTTGGCTTCCTTGTGGGCTTCACATTTTTGACCCTGGATGTATCAGACTGCTAGGTGTCTCTGTGAAACAAGGACCCCTGTGAGACAAGCAGGTCTGAATGGGGAGGAGAAGGGAACCCTCTCTTTTGCTAATTTTCTCTTTCCCATCTTTCTTGAACAGGTGGCAAAGTTCCTGAAGGAGGAGGTTCGACCAGCGCTGATTCCGTATCAAGGCAAGATGGGTGGGAAAATAGAGCTGGCACTTTAGGTATATTCTGCAAAGGTGTGTGGGTACAGGAAGATAATAAAAGCCTTATTGAACCAGGTCTGTTTACTGTGTCACATTGTTTTGGTTCGCTGCAGTACATTTAACCCCCAGAGCTGATTCCAGATGGGCTTTTCATTCTTTGTCTGCTGTTTAATCAAGCCTCCATCTACTGTGTGCTGAGTTACTGAGAAATGCTTGATTGTGACAAGGCAATTTCATCACCGTACCTTTCATTGGCCCCTTACAGAGCACTGCCAGCTGTTGAAAGAGCGATGCCAGGTGCTGCCTGACATTATGTAGGGCTGACTTGTTGAAGAGCAGGGGAAGGGGAGCTGAGCCCACTCCCATTTTCATCTTATGCACCTGCTGTTAAACTTTCTCCACACGTGTCTCTAAAGATGATAAAAGGTTGTCCTGGCTTTCAGAGTACTGTGATCTGGGGAAAAAATAGGCCAAAAAATTAGGAATAATGAAAGGGAGAGGCCATGGAACATCTTAGCTCATCAAACTGGTGGTCGTCAGTGCTCCCTTCCTGGATTAATACTGTACCTGTGGCTCTGTAGCTTCTGAAAAATCATATTTACAGGTGCAGGTTAGGAACCAGCCTTTGTGATTTACTTTTCCACGTCTTCGGCTGTAGGTGCTTGATACTGAACGGCAGGTGGACTCTGGCGTGTGAAAGTCATTCTCTACTGCGAGTAAGTTTTGTCTGATAAGGGAAGAAAAAAGATGTTGGAATTCATTGGATGCCAGAGAAATTCAAGAGCTTTGGTCTTATTTCTGACCCTGAATGTTCTGTTTTGTAATGTCTGTGCTTTACTGGACATTCTGTACTGGACCAAACTCTTCTCCCTTTGACTTAAACTGGAATGATTCCCTTACCCCTTCTTCCAGTGTTGTTACATCAGAGCCCATTTCTTGTTCTTCAGTGCAATGAAAAGCTCCGTCTTACCTCTGTTATTTATTCAGACTCTGAGAAATGACATGATCAGAATGAAATATTTGATTCTTTTTGAAGTGTGATTGCTGGAAAGAATTAGGAAAAGCAGAACTAATTGAAGGAAGCTACCTGCTGTCCTTGAGGCCATCTTTGTTTAAAGAGGATTTCAAAATAGAGTATGTTTTAATGAGGTTTGTCTATATTAAGTGTTCAGAGAAGCAGGAAGCTTCAGACCTTATCTCCCCTCATCTAGATTGCTCTGGCTTTACTTTGCCTCTAGACTATGGCATTCAAAATGTCTCAAAACGTTTGTGAGTTTTATGGTGTTTAAAACATTTTGCCTGCTTGTGCTATTAACATTTAATTAGCCATCTGTTTGAAAAGGCTAACTCTAATTGAACACTGGTAATTTTCAAACTATTACTCAAATGGATAGCCAAGAAAGAAAACAGATAGACGCAGAAGTCCTCCTATTTTGGTCCTCTCCTCCTCCTTTGTGGAATTAAAAAAACCAACCAACCCTGTGCAGAGAAGAGGAACAGCCAATGTATCTTTTCTCATCATCTGGAAATAAATCTTTGTGCTAGGTAGAGGCTGCCAGCTGTGAGGCATTGGACTTACTTTCCTGGAAAGTTTAAAAAGAATAACAATGACGCAGGGAAAACGTTACCCTCCTAGAAAAGTGTGGCATGGTACACAAATCCTTTTGGAGACTTCTCTTCAGAAGAGCTTGGCTCGGGACCTCGCTCTCTTTTATCCAGCGGCGTTGGCGGAGGCACCAGCCAGAGACTTAGTCCCCTCCTCTCCTTGGTTGTTGGGAGCAGGTCACCAAGGAATGCTTCAGAAGCAGCTCTTCACTAGTTGGCCAGGCCGGGTGGCTCTTCCAGTTTACCCCGGTACGTATCGCCGTGTCCGCGACAGGTGCCAGCAGTAAAGCGGCAATGGCTCTGTGCCCTGCTTGGCGGAGAAATGAATCTAGACCTGAATGATGGGAAAGAAGCTTCTCAGCGCCTTCCCAAGCGCGAACAGGTTTGTTCCCCAGCC
>NW_009620094.1:0-8648 GCF_000690535.1 Cariama cristata
TTAGATTGGATACTGGGAAGAATTTCTTCACTGAAAGGGTTTTCCGGCACTGGAAGGGGCTGTCCAGGGAAGTGGTTGAGTCACCATCCCTGGAGGCATTCAAAAGACGTGTAGATGTGGCACTTAGGGACATGGTTTAGTGGTGGACTTGGCAGTGCTAGGTTAACAGTTGGACTTGATGACCTTAAAGGTCTTTACCAACATAAACAAATCTATGATTCTATGATTCCATAAACTTAGATGTTGATAGAACCAGCCAGCATCTCAAAAATTTGCTCTATCCAGGAATATAACCCAGAATGGCAAGTATTAGACATGTGGAAGAGTTATTAGATCAGATCTCATGCCTTTCCCCTGACAATGCAGTCATTTCCTAGTGCTTTTGTGTGCTTGTTATTTTTTAAATATACCTAATCGCAGTGATAAAGTAGCTTGGGTAAACAGAATAAGAAAGAGATTCTTTATAGTGGTACCTCACTACAGGTCTGGTTCATGCCACATGGTCAAGTTGCCTGACTGCCAGCCCTTTGCTTCCCCATCTTTAATAAAACAGATAGTAATAATCTGTCTATTCCCCAAGACAGTTATGCTGATAACTTATCACTTACTGAAATCTTTCAAACTGAAAGAAGTGTCACAGAGGCAACATGAGACATAATTTGGTCTTTCACTGTGTTTCTTACTTCCTTTTTGTGTTGAGAGCCAAGACTCGTTTCTGATAGCTGTCATGTTCTGCTCCTTCTCTCATCAATTATTTGAAGAAGTTACTGTCATCCAAGGTTACGTTTCTAATGATTTTTTTAGTTGTGTAATTTAAAGGGTGTAAAATCACTCAATTTCATCTTATTCTGGAGATCACTAACTGTAATTATACATGGAAATGATGACATGAAGAAAAACTATATACACTGCAATTCACTTTCGGGGTCTAGCGTAAGAAATCCAGGTCAGTTATGCCTATTTCAAAGTTCACCGGTGCTTCAGGACAATAAGACTGGCACCAAGTTATGGTGCAAAATTTTGTTCACAACAAAGATTTCATTTTCCTCGCACAGATTGTGGAGCTATATTAAAAAGAAATTATTCTCTCTGACTATTTGGTCAATCAAGAATTGCAAGTTAAATATAAACACACCTAAAAAACAATCCCCAAACCAAAAGACACCCCTCCCCCAAACCTCCAACCCTCCCAAACCAACTGAAAAAAAACATACTGCAAAACTTTATATTAGCCAAAAGTTCAAGGAGATTGACCTCAACTCTTTCAAGGGCTTTTATAAGTATTCTTTGAAGAAAAGAAATGCTAGTGAGAACAGATCCTTTCACATATGAGAGGAATAAACGAAAGACTCAGAAATTACTCTGTCACCAAGTTCCTTTTCAAGTATTTCCTTGGTAGGAAAAACCAAGAAGAAATGCCTGGAGCACTGAGGGAGGGTGGGATGAGGCTCCTGTGAAAGAAACTGCAACAACTGATAAAGGACACATAAGGAAACACATCAGGGAAATGTGAACAAATAAAAAACCCTGGACAACCTGCATCCTACAGGACTTAAATGAATTAGTTAAACTCCTTTATGTTCACTGTGCGTAAGACAAATAACTGAAAAATTAGTGCAAAGATTAACATTACCAGCTTTAACAACAGCAGGGGTACTGCAGCCAGACACTCTCTTGTAAATCCACTTTTTGTTCCTTCAGTGAGCCTTGGGTACAGAGCCTTTAGCAAGGACAGGGAACTATTGCAAGCACAGATCAGCTTTAATAGAGGTATGATGTTGTAGCTTACAGGATCTTAGATGAAAAAGCAATTCACATTGGCTTGGCCATTTCCATGTGGCTTTCAAGTTGCTGAAGTAATGAAATTACAGGAAATAAGCTGCAATGTTGCAAGGTGGTGGGAAGTGTCTCCTGGCTACCATGTGGATGACTGCTAGAAACAGTCTTTGTTGGACTTCTTTAATAATGATCTGGAAAAGACAGTGCACAGCACTTTGATGAAACTCACAGATACAAGTATTAAAGACAGAAAGATCATTGTACAAAGAAAATAGAGAATTTCCTAAAGAATATAGAACCATGGAAAGAAAATAACTAAATGAGACTAGGCTTTCAAAAAATCAGGCTGGGATAGCATCTGAGAAGGAATAAGAGGAAGGAGAAATCTAGGGTGCAATAATGATGAAAAGGATCGAAGGGAGATAGCTCATGCTAAAGGACATGAATTGGCAACATGATATGGTGTGAAAAGGCCAGTACAATATTGGACAGAGTAAACAGTATCACATCACTGAGAAAGGAAGAAATAGCCACTTTCTGTATGGTGCTGATACAGCTCCATCTGGAATATTATACGCATTTCTGGATATTGACAAATTAGAAAAGCACCAAACACGATCCAAAGACTGGGAGGACTGATTTATGAGGAGAGATTAGAGGAGTTAAATATATAAATTGCTTGGCTAAGAAATGATTAATGGGGGACATGATAACAGCCTACAAATATTTGAAGAAGACCACCAGCGAAGGAAGGGCATTTTGCAGCAGGATTCACAGGGAACTGTAAAGAGCCCAGAGAGTGAGTGAGAAGCAAGAACATGTCCTGAGTATCAAGAAATGCTTCCTGAACATGCGTTACGATAATCTGTTGAATTTCCCCAGCGGAAGGGACAGGGAGCTTTTACTTGTCGCTTTTAAACACAGACTTGAAAAATTCCTCTAGGAAACATATGTGCCCACAACTGCAAAGGACTGGACTGGACTCAGTGGACTGAGCAACCTCTGATCCATCCCAGCCTAGCCGAGCTGGGTGCAGTCCACAACTCCCCTTTCTCCAAGGAGATTAATTGGGCACAGGAGAAATGACTGTATTTGTAAAGATGCTACATTCTTCTTTGTGTTTCTCCCTATGCTGTTTGCTACCTTGGCATTCATCAAACTGAAATAAACAACAGCTGCTGTTAGAGAAGTACTTTTATTACTTGAGCGTTGTGGTGAAAGTCTCAGCACCTGTCTTACCACTGCGTGCAGATAACAAATCAGCAGTCTGATATCCACAGAGCCTTTCAGTGACTCAGTTGGATTCTTGGTGAGCTACATTGAAGGCAAATATTGGATGCAAGTGCATCTTCCTTCTCTTTAAGGTGAAAAAATAACTATAGCAAAGCCTGACTACTCTGGTTATGTCAGGAAGCTTATGGTTGGCTAATAACACTGGAGAAGTGACACGAGCCTGGCAAGGCGTGGAGCTGGAAGGTAACTGGAATCCTCCTTCATCCAGCCACAGGGTGTTACCCAGGGGGACAGAACGCCATAACACTTGTCATGCAGCAGCAACAAAAGTTTTAAATCTTGCGACTCCCTTAGCTAGATATATCTCCCAAAGTTAGATTAATTGTGAGTCTTTCATCTTCAGCCATCTCTGAAAGGCCTTATCTTTATCTCTGCTTTCAGAGGTCCATAAATTTCTCTGTGTTCAAAGGCTCATCCCTTCCCCCAGTCCCTCTCTAGTTCAGATATCCTCAAACTCCAGCACGACTGGCAAGTCTCTCTGCATTTAATCCCCTTAAATTATCTCCCCATTCATACTTCCTTCCATGTCTTCCACCAATTTCCTTCCAACACTTCACCTGCTCAGTTCATCCTTGCTGAAGCCTTCTGTTGGCAACTTCCCTTCTACCAAAAACTTTCCCATCCTGGGAATCGACATTGCCACTTTCTTTTTTCCTGCTGTGTTTTTTGACCTTGCTGGTCACCTGCCTGTGTGCTGCTCAGCTTGGAATACACCTATTTTCGGGAACTCCCTGCAGCCACCGGGCTGACTGAGAATGGTTTAACCAGATGGTTTCTGAACCATCCTGGTACTGGAAACCTAAAAGATTTAAAGGCAAAGTAAATTTTAAAACCACTAAGTTTGTTTGAATGGGTTTACTTTTTCTGTGGATATCTTTTCCCCCTCTCCAGAGGCAAGATAATTCATAAAGTGTTGCCAATGGCTATACTTAAAGCATTCACTGAAAAAGCTAGTGTGAAATATATTCAACTTTGACCCTTGCTTTCTGCTAAGTAAAAGCATTTAAATCACTAAACAAGAATGGATTTCATTTATAACCAGGCAGCTATGTTTTCAGTGTCATTTTTATTCATGTTTTTCTGCATCAGATGTGACTGATTCAGGTGGATCAGTCCCTGTACACTAGGTTACCATAATTATGCACTATACCAATTTCAAAATTAGTTCCAGCTAGTTAGCTTCACTGCAAGACAATTCACACTGCCAATTGAGAATTCAACCTAGTTTGATGATGGATACATATAAACAGCAAAATCCATTATTTATACACTGTAGGAAAACAAACTCTCTGGCTGGCCGGGGATATGAAGCATGTGAAGGGTTTTCATTTTAGATGGTTGGAAATTTTAAACTCAAGCAGCTTTTAATCAACATACCATTGAAAACAAATTTCAGCAGTTTCATTTCTTATTCAGCAGCGGTACAATGTAACTGAAAATAGAAACTCCAAAAGCTTTATGGTCTATTACTCAACATGTGCTTATAATAAATTAGATGTAAATAGCAGTTATTGTGTACCAAGAAAAGCAACAAAAGACAACCAGTTTCAATAAGCTGGAAGGGCTGAGAAGAGGACCATTTCTGTCCTACTTTCTGAAGTAATGCCTATCATTCAAACACTCACAGGTATCATTGTTTTCTAGTACTATCAAGTTACAGTAGCATCCAGACACTCAAGTCCCATAGTACTAAAATAGTTTTTAAACAGCTAACGCCAGTTACCCAGAACTAGACACCATTATACTTTTAGTGTCAGCACCAAGGCTCAAGCAGGCTCTCTCCTGAGGAGGAGCTGTAAGAGGTGTGCAGAGGGGTGATCAGCGCTGAGGGGTACCCTGTGTGCAAGCATCACACCCAGGGTGTGGGCACCCTGCCGCAGAGCTGAGCTCCCCCAAGTCTGCCAGGGCCCCTGTAACGCTCTGCTACGCACTGCCGGGGGGCACCGAGCACTGAACAAAGTGAGGCTGCAGCAAACGCCGCTCAGTGTCGCATCTCAGACCTTCTAACGGCGATGGGTACATTACTCCCAATGAAACCAAGCTGTGTGAAGACCACTGTTATCTGGCCTTGAATAGCCATGGTTACAAGAGTAATAGTGATTTAAGAAAGTGTTCAACCTGGAGGAGTGGAGCAATGAGCAGCTCCTCACACATGCCAATTCACTGAAATAGACTGAAATCTTTTCTACCTGCAAATAAAAGGAAGACAAGCCTGTTTTGTTTCTGGCTCTGAAGTTTTCTATACTCTTAACAGCTTTTCTTTAACTTTAGGTGACGATGGCTAATTATGAACCACACAGACAGACTGTGGAGACTTACTCACCCCACCAAGTGACCAAGTTTTTCACACTGACATTATAAGAAGAAAGTGTTATAAAAATCAGTCATGGATTCACCATACGTAGCAATGGCCTCCATCACTTCCCTCCAATAACCCCTATCCTGCATCCCCATGCTGCAGTTCTGGAAGCTCATTCATTAGTGCCATGTCATGGGTCCTCTTTAGTTCCTCCACTCAGGGTGCTGGTTGGAGGGAGCTGCGTGCTGCGAAAAGCAAACATATGCCAGAGGCCTGCCTATGTAATATGGGACCTAGCATTGGCTGGGAGGGCAAATTTGTTCCCTTTGGACTGTGTATCCTTCCGAGGGGAATGACAAAAGAGCCTGTTGCAAAAGTTTGGGAAGGTTTGCTACAGAGCCATTTGGGGTGGCCCACTGGTAAGACTTAGGGATTGTGAAATTGAACAAAAATCTCAGTGAAACCGTACAAGAATTAATTTTTTTTCATGAGTAATTATAATTTGTCATGAAGAAAAAAACCCACCGCATCCAAAGGCAATTTTACAGGAGTGATTGCTCTGACACAAGCAGCAGGCAGAAAGGGAGGTACCAGCCCAGGGGGAATGTGCATGGAGCCATCGGCAGGGCGTGCACAGGAAGACAAAATCTAAAATTTCAAGTGAGCTCTTCAGCAGAACAGTAGACAGTATTACAGCTGATGGCGATAAAAGTGTTTACCAGACAGAAAAGCAGTATGTGTTTCTTCAGGTTGGACAGTGATGCACAAAGCAAGGCAGTACAGGAATCCAAATTATTCACAGTAACAGAAAAGCCAAAGGAAGAGGATAAAAGTCTATTGCTGGGTAAAAGTGTCAATTCTATGGCTTCCTCAGGAAAACATCGTCACTAAAGGAGCAACAGACAAAAACAGTTTAAGAAAAATCTCAGGATATTTTCCACAGCATAGTGACAAATTGCACCTTTTCCAGTTTGTTAGTTATTACATACATCTCCAGTAAGGAAAGGCTCAGTGGTACATATTTATCCTTCTCCATTTACCCTAAGTTGAAAGTCAGTGGAAACACACGTCTGGCTTTTAGCACAAGGTGGCGGGTGATGCATATTCCCAGCACCTGTTGCCAGTATAAAGGAGAAATTTATGTGGCATTTTGTTTAAAGGTACTAGAAAGGTGTTTTTTCCTGTATCGAATAAAATTACTGAGAATAACATAGGAAGGCTAGTTAGACATGGATGAACCTGTGAGAAGGACTGAAGATGTCCTATGCTGCCTGAAAATGAAAAGCAACACTGGGGAATATCTAAGACTGGTCACATGTGCCAAAATCAAACTAAATCAAGCAAAAGCCCAGAAAGCAACAATTCCTCAAAAGCTGAGTAGGCATTGACTTATGTAGGTGGGAAAAAAGCTACATATCCTATGCTATTTTTCCTTCTTCTCTGAGCTAGCCCAAGGAGAAGATGTTACAAATGAGTGTACATGTCAAAAGCACTGAATTAGTTGTGATGCAGCTGACTTAACTGTAACTGACAGTGACATTATTTAGTTTAAGTAGTTTGCAGTTAAGTATAGACTCAGACATAATCTTGCCAATGGAACAGTTCCCACCCTAGTAGTTTGGTAGGAAATGATGCCAGATTAATAAAGAGCTTATTGAAAAGCACCCAGAGTCAGAGCCTGATCCATATTTAGAACAACCAAGTTCCAGAGCAGCACCAGTGATGCATGGAGCTTTCTTCACCTGAGGACAATTTTTTTCCTACAGAAAACTGAAATCAAGAGTAGCTACATTATTAGACCCTGAAAACTTATAGAAATGAAGGGTGAGATAGCAAAGCAAACTCCTCAGTTAAAAGGGATGTTCTCAAATCCATCTCCTCCCAGAATAAGGGTGAGAGCTGGTACTGAACTTCACAGGGATTTTGAGCTTCCTGGCAATTGCAGATGTGTGTTTTTTACAGTAATTGCTATATAAGTAATTCCTTCATTCTCTTCCATACATCCTCTCCATACCCTCTGCAGACCATCAGCATTTGCTGGTTGTCATCCCTGACCTGATCCATCCTGTTGACTTGTATTACAGCACTGCTCTTGGCTATGCATGAAAGGCAATTATTTTCTTTTGTATTACACAAATAGGGTCAGTCACACATTTAATGCAACCTGTAGTGTACACTGCTTCAGGGCCATTTCAGGTATTGCATTTATGCAAAGCCATGTATTTGGAATATGAAACTTGTTATGTATTCAGAGTGTTCAATTTAAATACAGCAGGTCTTGTTATTTTTTCAAGTACAATTTCAGAGGGGGGGGTTAATTGTTATATAAATAAACAGTTAATTGGAAAATTGAGCAAATAGTGTGATTTTGTCTAATCATCAGTGGTTTTATTCTTAGAAATATCCAACTGTAATCATATTTTTGTTGGGCAAAGTATACAAATACCTAAACAGACAAAGGAAAATAACCTTGGTATCAAAGCCCATAGGCTTTCACAACCTCTGCCAGAGAATATTGAAATTGTCAGCTGAATGTAAAGAAATGTAAAAAGCACAGAAAAGAATCATTTGATTGACAGATTCTCGTGGCTCACCACCTACTGCACTTCAGCCCTTGCAGTGGGTGAGGCCTTCTGCAGAGCTCAGTGACTCAGGAGGGGATCTGCTGCTCCCCTTCCGTAGGAGTCCGGGCATCTGGCTCTCATAGATGATTACTGGGAGTCACACTAACTGTTTAAATGCCAACTGCTCCTGCGGGCAGGCCGTGTAAAACTGCATCCTGTAAGGCACGAGTTGATTTTCCCGCTCGTTGACCCCGTTTTCCCACTGCACCCAGGGGTAATCCCTGAAGGCTCTCGGGTAGGTTAACGCTGTCCACCCTCTCCACGCTCCCCTTCGGCATGGATCCTCTTCTACTCCCTTGAGCCTGAAGGAGGATGTTCTGGAAGCCGGTGACTACAAGGCTGTGACAGATGACGTGTTTGTGGCCGCCTCTGCCCAGCATCGGGCAGGAATGGCAGGGCTGGTGCCAGCCTCGAGCGGCATCACTGACAAAATTTATCACGGTGGAAGTAAAGGGAAACCACGGCCAACGCGCCCTGCTCTTTCTGATGTCATAGACGGCAACGACGCGTGAGGGTGGGGCATCCTTCTGATGTAGACGTAACAACGAGTGAGGGTGGCACAAAGGCGGAGAAAACAGGGCTGGCAGGAGCCCGCGGCGCGCCGAGGCGCCGCTAGGTGTCGCTGTTGCTGGGCGGCGGCGCGGGCGGGGAGG
>NW_009620095.1:0-2267 GCF_000690535.1 Cariama cristata
CCAGAGCCCTTCGCCTCAGTGGCTTCGCAATGTTGCCTATGTTACCTTTTACTGAATAAAGCCTCAGAGATTTTGTTTACTTTGCTGTTCACAGGCAATGAAACTCCTGAAGACATTTTAATACGAAACTTCCTTTGATATTGAATCTTAGATGTCATCTGCAGTGTAATATGCCATATTTAAAAAACTTCCATGAAACAAGTGTAGAGAATACATTTGGGCTGTGGGGGTCCAACGTGCAATAAAAGATCTAAGACTGCAGTTAAATTTTTCTTTTCCTGCTTGTCTTTCCAAAAATACAGAACAGCAATTTCGATTTTTTGGATTGTCTTTAATAAAAATAGAGCAAAACTAATACTAGCCTCTAAGAATACCTCCAATGGGTTTCTCCCAGAATAAATAGAAGTTTAATCTGCCTTTGCTATTTATAATAATACACAGGCTTTAGAACAGCTTTTATGCCAAAAAAATAGTAAAGTACTGGTCATACAGAAGAGTGTTTCTAGTTGTTCTCTGGACTCTGCACCAACTGAAATGGAAAGCAACAAAATGTAAGATCAAATCTGACAAAAACTTAGAAAAATGTAAACTTCTCAAGTATGTCTTCAGAGTTACAAATTTTTTAAAAATTTGGGAGTTTAATGTAATAATTCTATTAACATAATGTAATCATTATTTTATCATACAGATTGTATTTATGATAGAGCTACAGCAGAAACGAGAAAAAAACAGTAATGTTAATGTAGGAAGGAACTTTCTTGTTTGTTTTTAAAACTATTTCTTTACAAGTAAATATTGCTGACAGAAAAAAAAAGTTAGCTTTACAAGATGTGTGGGGAAATGCTGCAGTTGGCAAATCTTCCTTTTCAGGCAGCTGGGGTTGTAAATGTGTTTTCTATATACCTTCCCGCTTTCTAGTCACCCCAGTGGTAAAAAAGCCAAATAGCTTATTTGAACAGTCTCTCTTGACTAGTAGAGCCTGTACAATACTGCTGTTAGGAAGGAACATTTCTTGTGTTGACCTTCTTCTCATCTGTATTTGAACTACTATCCTACCCTATTTCTCTACCGCTTCTGAAATTTACCTCTTTTCCCTTTCTAAACCATATTCACTTTCCTTCTGTAATCTGCTTGATTACAAGCCCTGTACGTTTTTGCCCTGGTCCTGTTTTTAACTGTTATTTTCTTCCATACTGAAGAGAGACCTTGATGTTAATGACACAGGCCACTATTCTTCATCTTTCTAAAACTGAATGCTGACCTGAGGAGGTGCCTGTAGTAGTTATGATGGACAAGGTTGTGTTCTACTGATCTTGCAGAATTTCAGCAGTCTAAAGGGTCATATTTGAAAGTCTATATAGGTATCTTTCCTTTATTACACATATATGTTCTATAAGCTTTCAGTTTACCAAAGTTGTTCATACCGTGTTTGAACTTCTGCTACCTCCTTTAACTTTAATGTGTGTTTTTTTCTGCACAGGATTTAACAATTCTGAACGCATGTGCGACAAAGAATTCATAATACGCAGAGCAGCCACAAATCGCGTCCTAAATGTCTTGCGCCACTGGGTCTCCAAGCATTCTCAGGTATTCTCCTCTCTGTCTGTAACATGTCTATGTTTTCCTTACAAAATAGTTTTAGGCAGTGCTGCTGTATAGTGTTGTGGAGGTTAAACAGCCTAAAAAGTCGGTGCTATGAAGATAATATAGAGAATTTGCTTATAAAAACACAAGTGAAGAATCCTTCATCTAGCCTTGCAAAGCTCTCCTGAAATACCCAGTTACAACATTATTCCTGGTAACATTGTGAGTGAGTGCTTTACTGTTGTAATGTGTGTTGAAATACATAATAAGCAGGTTGGATTAATCTTTCAGATTGTCAGTGTTCATGCTGCAGGCAGCTTGGTTCAGTTATTTGACTGTGTTAAAATACTTGTGTTTCCATACAGATCCTTACTTGTTGTGAATTGCAAATAGGAAGAGGCACAAGTCCTTCATGTTGGTTGCTCTACGACCATGACAGGGCTATGGATCTGACACATAATCATAAAACTGTGTTGGCAGAGGAGGGAAAAAAAGAAACCTGAGTAGCTAGTAGAATTTAATGGATAAAAATGTCCTTTAAGCTGCCAGATGAGACAAAGGTTGGAAGATTTTGGCATGCATGTAGAAGACTAGCAGGAAAATTACTGAAAGAAACATGGAGGGAATGAAAGAAAGAGGGATGGAGAGAAAGAAGGAAGGAAAGAAGGAAGGAAGGAGGGAAA
>NW_009620095.1:2298-13524 GCF_000690535.1 Cariama cristata
GAGAGCACTTCAGAAGCAAATGAAAGATTTTTGTACACCTTGGATAGGTGATGCTTCATGGCAATTATAGACTGCTTTGTCACTATACGCTAACAATGAAGAACACTTGATCTAAAAAGGGTTTGTTGCACAGCTAACTGCAGCAATGTCAAACTGTCCTATGTCAAACTCAGTTCCCTTTTTTCCATGTAATGGGTTTAATTTTCATAGGGGTTAAATTTGCTAGAGAATGAAGTCAGTAAGAAATGTGTAAGTGGGAAAATGGGTTGTGTTTGGAAATCTGAACAGCCTGGAAGAGATTAATAAAACCTCTCTTGGTATCATGAGAATGATTAAACATTTTGAGTTATTGGAAAAAACTTATGTACACTAAGTTTTCTTTCACTACGTGTTAAATGAAAATCATTGCATGGTAAAATCTTGAGCTGTAAAGGGAATGGCAGAAGTCTGTGATTACTGTTATGTGTTATGGTAGTGTACTGTCCCTGCCATAGTTGGTATTAAGTAACTGCTATGAATTGAGTTTACCATCTATACTAATTAAAAGATGGTTAATTAACGTGATTGTGAAAATGTTAGGAGTCATCAGACTTTTGTCTACATTAAGCAACCATCTACAACTAGTTAGACTGAAGTTTAAGTTTCAGAGCTGACCCTGATTGAGTTCTGATGATTCTTTATCAAAAACACAAAGCAGCTGTGAAAAGTGCAAGCATACTCTATTGTTGTAGCAATTTATCAAAAATATACTTCCTCTCCTTAAAAAACAAGTGTTCTCTGTTTCCATTTCAAAAGTACCCATTATATACAAAAGATAGAATATTGTCCTGAATACTTTTGCGTCTACTTTTGCATGTTTACAATTAGTATTCTTTTAAAAGTATTAAGAGGACAAAAATAATGAGTAATAATTCAACACTGTGCATTTTCAAAGTGGAAGCTATTTCCTGGACTCCCTAGTCTCTCACTACCTTTTATTTTTTCTGTGGCAAGGGTGGCAGATTTTAATTCTCTTGCTCTCTTAATCCAGTATTCCAATATAGTAAATATTTTAAAATGCAAGGGCTTTGCAACAAAAAGTATCAAATGCGACAGCAAGAGAGCATGTAATCAGCTTTTTGTTTTGTTTACTTGTGAGACTAGAGAGGGAGAAAGGACAGAAGACCTAAGCAAACCAGAAATGACTGACTAGTTTCTGCCAAAAAAATATGGGACAGGACTACTTTAAGGAAGACAAGTGAAGAGTTACTGTCTGTCCAAATAGTATGAAATGCTGGCAGTAAAGATGTATAGTCCTGGGAGAGTGGCAGCTCAGAGCCTCATTTTACAATAACAACACAAACTGGAAGCCAGAGAACCCTTAGCCACAAGTGTAGAAAGGCTTATTAGATTTCCAAAATGACAGAACAATATAAGTATTAAAATTCTGTAAGATAACAGACCCACCAAAAACTTTATTACATTTTAAGGTATTTGCATCATTCTGTGGCCACTTAGTGCATTTGAGACATCCTCCACCTTCATCAGCAGCCAAGGGCTCTTGTTGTTCTCTTTTTAAAAAAAAAGAAGTTACCAAGGTAAGTTGATATTCACAAAGATAAACATGCAATTCAGTACTCTTTGCTGATACTGTCTTCTCGCCACTTGGCTTTGAACTTGCTTTTGCTGTAAAAACTCCCACCACCAGATAGGCAATTTCTGTCCTCTGTGGGAGAAGCTTCTTCCATTGTTTGGTGGACTGTTCTCCTTGGGATGTGCCCGAGATCCTTATGGTCATTGCTAGCCTGCACTGCTACGAAGTGACCTACTGTGCACATTTTTTCTCCCAGAATACCATTTCCTTATTACTAGATGCAAAGAGAAGCAAAGACATTAGATGGGTAAACTGTGGGGCTTTCTTTAGTTCTCTTTTCAGGATGTGTGATACTCCTACAGACATGCTTATTATCGCAGTATGTGAATAACTCTGCAGCATAACTAACTGTGTTTTGGTGCTCTCTGATGGACCAGTGACAGTCAGTTCTTTACAAGTTATTTGTCTGCCTAAACTATTGTACTGATTTATTGCACTCTAGTGCCCAGAGCACATGAGGTGCTGCATAGTCCCATGGGAGCGTGCTGTGTTCAGAAATGTGTGCAACATGAAGAGACTAACATATCACTAGCTGTTAAAAGTGCTCTTACGTGTATCATCCCACTTAGTTATTCCCTACTTTCCATCCCTCCCTCGGGATCCCTTTGGCTTGCTTCAGTGTGCTGCTCTCAAGCGTATAGTAACATGGGTCAAAGTTAGTGCATGAACCAAGGGATAGAGGAATTATGCAAACAAATGGTTCAGAGCCTTGTGTTTCTTCACTTTCCTCTAGCAAATCCTTGGCCAGGGTTTGGAGGGTCTTTCCTCTGCTGGGCTGTGGAATGAATTAGCATGCTACAGTATCTTGCAACTAGTTTGACAAGTGTCAAAACCACAGTTGTGGATGGTTTAGGGTTGGGTTTTTTTTAAAGCATGTGTTTTTTAAAATTTATCAGAGCGTGGTCAGGATTTAATATGTAAACTTGTCTGTGGCCAGAAAACAGAATCATTAAAATTAACAATTCAGCCTGTTCAGTGAGGCTGTGCTCTCATAAAGCGATTTTGTTATCTTGAAATCATACTAAACAATGCTTAGAAAAAGGATTAATTATTTTTAAAACGTGGGTCATACACTGTAGGAGCCTCACTTAAATTCCAAGTAAATGTATAGTGGTAATGTCAGATCTGCAGCCCTTTCAAGAGGGCAGAAGGAACTAATTAATGTCTCCAGGAGCTCCCAAGGCACAGATAAAAATTTGGAAAAAAAAATCCTTAGATAATGTGACACATACTTTTTGGTTTTTACCACACTGCGCAAGAGGAACGAAACCTGTATTGCTTATCAGCCAAAACCAACACAGCATGAAAGATGGCTCGCTTAGGTTTTCCAGGGGGGTTTGTTTACATTTTTATTCTTTTCATTCTCTATCCCTCTTTTTTTTCCCTAGTTTGCTCTGTCTTTTTCATTCAGCCACCTACAAGTGAACAAAGCTTTCTTTTTGCCCAAAGTAACAGCAGAATGTTCATGTTTACACTTAGTTTTTAAAATGTAATTGAGAGGAACAACATAGGATTCTCCTGTTGTAAACAATGAAAACACAAATGATGAGGCAGACAGTCGTTGTGAAGACAAGAGTGTTGAGGGTAACAGAAAGGGCTCACAAGGATAAAACTCCCACTGACTCCTGCAGAGTTGGAAAAATAGGAAGGGAAAAGGAGGCCAAGAGGAAAAAGTCTTGGTATGATTTTCATTATCCTAGTGAGGTCTTGCAGCCTCATTTTCTTTGTTTCACAGTACTTTGTTGTCTTTTATCTAAACATTTCATGTTACAAAATGAAGCTTTTTCTGCTTCTGTGGCAAGCAGATTGAAATAGAGCTTGTCCAAGGAGAAAGCTTTCACATGTGCTGATGAAGAAAGAGAGGCTGGCTTCTCCAGACTTCCCAGTTTTGAATGACAGCTGTGTGTTTGATCCTGTTGGCTTCTTTGAAGATCTCAGCTGGAATGAATTGGCAAATCTTAACTCTCTTACAAACTGGATGGCTGCCAGACAGTGTCAGTGAGTTATGAAGTTACCACAAGAGCTGGGGAGCAGACCATGGCTTGAATTTTGAGAGTATAGGTCATGATCTTATGCCTGATGCCTGTCTTGCTCCAGCTGTGAAGTAATCTACTGCAAATCATTTTCTTGCTCATAGCAGAGAGTCTGTGTTGGGTTTTCAACAGAAGGTTTTGCAGATGTAGTTATTGATAGCACTTAGGGATTGTGGAGGACACCTGTATATAGAGAATTGTCCAAGCAAAGATGATTTCAGTTAAAAACAGTTTTAGTGCATATGAGTTGGCTAATTCCATTTTGTACATTGGAATAAAAAATAAGGTAAAAATTCCTTTATATGAGCCGCACTTGGCGTGTGTTTAAAGGCATAAAGTAATGACTATGATGCCTGGCAAAGGTATAGTGAGTTTATTGTAGAAATGTGAACAAATTGCACTTATGCCACAGTTACTGTATGATAGCAAGTTGTGCTGTATTTTAACTACAGTTCAAATAAACCCCTAGGATCTGTGATGTCTACATTCAAACAGCAAAGAAATTTCTGGGGTTCTTTCTGAAATAAACAGACGTCATGATATACAAATTGTGAACTGAAGAAACAGAGAGGTTACCCCAGAGAGAGACAGAGCAAGGGAACCCCAAGTGAGCCTTCCAGCATGCCGTTGGTCATTTAGTGAAGAAATCCGGTTTGCATGAACTTAGGCCCTTTGCAGAATACAGTTATGCATTGAATATTAATGCACTTAATTGGTGCTATGCTCTGTCCAAATGTCGCAGAAGTATAAGGGTTTGCTGTACCATGACCCTTCAGGGAAGGTGAGTCACCCCCAGAACATTAGCCAGGCTTGCAGTCAGTCAAACTAATTAGCAATACTCTGCACCCACTTCTGCTGGAGCCTGACAGGTCCTTCTTTACTGGGGTCTTTCTGCAAAGTTCTTGAATGTACAACATCCCAGGACTTAGAGGCAGGGATGTCACATTTGTTATCTGTCCTAAATGCTTTAATCTGACAATACGTAGTGGCTAGATTCTTCTTTCAAGGTTTCTTTGTGCTACAGGGTTACACAGTGCTTGGATAAGGAGAGGTTTGTATCGTATGTGCTGACAATTACTCAGTCATGCTATTAACATAGCTTGTACTTTTAATCTGATTGTATTCCATCAGGAGTGACAGGCCAATGCTGATACTGGAGAATCAGGACTGGCACTCTTACCCCAGTGATGACTGTCTCTTTGTGATTGAAACTGACTTGAAGAAAAAGCTGTTGTCCTTTGCTTGCTTTTTGAAGCCAGACTTACTTCAAGTTCAGGGATGAATTTTCCTGGTAGCCAGTTATAGTATCTCTTGTCTCTGCCTTCCATGTGTGTAAATGTTTTGTTGCAGGTGAATTTATAAACATTTCCCTCAGTACAATTGTATGTGACAGTTGAAGTGTGCTTTTATACTGGAAAATTGCATACTGGTGTAGAGGAGTGTAACACTGGAATAACTTCAGTTAGCTCTGGTAGAGTTTGATCTGCTGTGTACAAGATTAAGAGTCACTCCACTGATGCCACTGAAATAATTATCTGTTTACACTTTGGCATGAGAGCAGAAATATTAAAATTGTAGGACAAAACACATCTATTTAAAAATATTCCAAATTCCTTGTAAACAGTCTTTCAGTAGATCTCCTTCCCCTTCCTTCCCTCCCTCCAGTGTTTTCTGTAGCCCTTATCACTGACATACTCAAATATAAATTAGGTTTTCAGGTTTTAGTTCCTTTGGATTTGTCTGGGTTATTCAATGTTGCCTCGCATAGTTTAAATGAAGAATGTTTCCTCTCACTTAGGAGGATTTAAAGAGCAAGGGGAGGAAAAGCTTTTGGAGTTTCACTGAGTCCATGTCAAAACCTGAAGATTACATTCTCTGTATATACCATCGATAGTAAATCTACATATTTCTAGTTGTACCTCACCAGCATAGCTAAGTTTTCTTTTTCTTGCTTTCTGCTGACTCTGCTGCAGACTCTTTTCTTCTGGCCAGTGATTCCAAATCCATCATCCCCTCTTTTCCTTTTTTTTTTCTTTTTTTTTTAAGTCAGCTGGAATAGGTTGCTTCTGAAGCACTTCTCATGCTGCAGCACAGCTTTCCTAGCTCCTCCTGGCAAGGGAATGTGCTTACACTTTATAAAGAGAACATTGCTGTCTAATCCTGTGCATGGAGGAGATGACCAGGCTGTCTGTGAGTCTACTTGAAATGTAATCATGCTGACTTTGGTGCTCTGTAGTTACAAAGGAGGCTTTTGCCTTCATAGTGCAGGTGGGTGGCAGCAAAATTAATTCACTTCTCTCTGTTGTTGCAGTCCTCTTCTGCTGGAAGGTTCATTAAGCAGTGCTGGACATGGTGCACGGTGCTTTTGATCTGTTAGGAACTTCATACATCCTATTCTTATCCTAGATGACTCCAGGGCAGACCTCCTGCTTAACTCATCAGCTGTCATTTTTTCTATATGTGCACTTTTCATAAGTGGTTTTGCAGTATAAATACTAAACAAATAGGGAAGAAATATATTTTCCCATTACTGACAATAATGGACTTAAAAATAAAAGTCTAAATTTTCCTTGGAAATCTTAGTTAATTTCTCTGCTTAAGTCAAAGGAAAATCTGAATAAAACCCACAAATCTTTAGGCTACTATGGACTCTAAAATATATTAGAGGTATGTGCCCTCTCATGAAGGATTTCTAATCTGTCACATTGAAATGTGCCGGCTGGAAAATTGAGTTGTTCTTGTCTGACCGACTGTATTCCTTCTGTGATACGTAAATCTTCGCTAAAAGTCTGTTTGAACATTGAGATGGTGTAAGACATGCAGCAATTTAAATATGAGCCAGTATAGAGGGTCTACTCAGGCTTGCCAGCCTTCACTGCTGAGGGTGGTAGCAGGACGTTGTTGCAAGTCCTTCCAATGGCTGGCAGAAATAGGGAAACATATTAACAGATGATAGAACAGATAAAAATGCCATAAAAATGGTCTAAAATTATATATAGAGGTGTGATACACTTGCATTCAATATATCTGGATCTATATATAGCTACATAAGGTCTATGTGTGCCTATACTATAAATAGATATGATATGCATATGTAATATATTAATATATATTCAGATATAATGCCCATAATACAGATAGATATATTCTGCATGTATTTACAGTTATTTATCTATAAATCATATGTGGTATTGGTTGCTAAGTATTTTGGTGTTTGTATAATTCTCATGTTAACCTTGCTACATAGAGCTAAGTATATGTACTTGTGTAAGTGCAATGATTTCCTTAGATATTGCTCATCACACTGGAATCTCAGTACCCCCTAGATCATGAACTTCAACGGAAAAACAGATTAACTCTCCAATTTTCTTCTGAATCCCACCTTTTTTCATTTTTTCTTCTCCTCATATTATAAGAAGCATCTGGCACATTGCTATTAAAAAGAATACCTCCAGACACAAAAAAAAGAGATTTTGGGGCAGCAAGACAGCAGCCGCAGAAATTGCATGGACAGAGGGCCAGGTCTGTCATGTGGGAAGGCTGTGCTGTGAAGTGGCATATTCTAGTTGTCGGGCTGGCGTGGAGGTGTGACAGCAGCTGGGACTGAAGGAGTCCTACAAACTGATGCATCCTCTGTCTGTAATCCCTAGTCAGTCCCTGTCATCCACAATAGTTTGGGCTGGCTATGCTGATAGAGGACTTCTCATTTTTCTGAGGTTAAAGAAGTGGATTTTGCCAGTATGTAGTTTATTCCAAAGCCAGTGTAAATGAAGTGGAAGATAACCCTAGCCCTAGGAACTAAGTACTTAGATAGTTTGCCAACAGTATGAGTTTCCCAAGCGATTCCAGGACTACTGTCTTGTGGAGATAACATATTTTACTGTTGACATACAACATACTAATTCTCATTACTTATAAGAAATAGCTTATAAACATGCAAAAACTGGAAATGCTTTGTTTTTGTTGAGTCTCATATTCCTAGGTGAGGCTTTCCCATCCTATTCATAAATTAAATAACTTTTAAAAATTGAGACTTTTTTGGTCATAAATTTAGCTTCAATAAAGCAAGACTTCTTGAGAAAACATATTGTGTAATGAAAATAATCAACAGTTGTGGTTTGAAAAACATACTTGGAGGTAAACTCCTGATCGTTTTGTTGTGATCTGCCCGTTTAGAGTGGCAGGTAGAGATTTTTACCCAACATGCTAAATAGGGATGTTAGATTTGTCAGCTCTTGGATACCTTTTCTGTTCATTTATGATATTTTGTGGCATAACTAGCAAAGATACTCAGCTTCTTTTGTATAGTGTCCACCATGAAGCTATAGGACAGACAATACTAATACTAACTACACTGGTTGCTTAAGCTTCTGCAGACTCAAGGTTTCTCCCTTAGCTAAATTTTGATAGTTTTGTATTTCAAATGGTTTTTTTTAAAAAATCACTGGACCAAACAGTACTCTTACGCAGTTTAGTTACATTCCTCATACTTTCGCTAATTAGTCCCATTTCCATACTCTAAATAAATAAAAAAACCCCTCTGTCTTCTTTTGCAAACAGACTGAAACAGTTCTTGAAGGAGGCATTTTGGATAATGGCTATAGAAAATGTGTTTTATAAAACAAACACAGCGCAGTACCCAGAACTACCTTTTGCTTGGCTTTGGGGTGTATGTCTGATACCCCATCCAAAGCCTAATACTGCGTGGCTTCCAGCTCTCCAGCATCCTGTAATACAGGCAAACATCACAAAAAATGAAGACACAGATAGTAATTGGTTTCAAAATATGTATTCGCTGTGGACAAGGTGAGAAGGCTTTTGAAGAATGAAAAAGGGATGCTTGTAACAGGAGGGAAATGCCCAGGTCATTACTGACATGCAACAGCAGGGTATTTCTGAGTGCTGACATTTTAACCAATGAGCTTTCTCAAAAAGTACTGTAAGCGTGGCTGTGACACCACGTTCTTTAATGAATGTGCATTCTCCTCCTTGTCTTAAGTATTTAATCCCTTTTCCAAATTAAGCATCACTTTCCTTTGTGACTTTGCATGCTCTCTGATGCTCCCTCATCCCCTCAAGTGAAACCCATTGTGTGAGGATGTGTGTCTTCACCAGGGGTAGTTCTCCCCAGAGGTATGCATCTCCAGAAATCCTGTCAATTTAGGAGCCTATTGCAACAGAAGGGGTTGTAGCTGGTTCTTTAGGAAAATGAGATACACAGCTCTTGCACAGAAGTGCCAAATATTTCCCATTTTCAGTAACTTCGTGGCTTCGGTTCCCATAGAAACAAGCAGGAGCTTACCACAAACATGGTCCTGCTTGCAAGTAACTGTGGGTTATCAAGGAAGATCTACGATGCACTAGATGCCTGAAGGTTTTGGCACTAGTTTTCCTACCAAAATGCTAGCTTTGAGCTAAATACAAGCATTTTTGGAGTCTACTCCAAGTCTTGCCTGTAAGTTCCCACCTTAAAGCTCATATATTGTTCTATTCTTTGATTTTCTCCAATATCAGAGATAACAGAAATGGTTGTTGCATGTTCCTGTTCTTGAATTGCAGTCCTATGTGAGGTATCAGTCTGCCTCAGAAATAATTAAAATGCCAAAGCTCTTAAGTGCAGTACCAGAGAGCACTAGACTGATTTATCGAGCTTATTAGGTTGAGTACTCTACTATATGGAAGAAAAAGCAGACAATTCTGAAAGGGTGAGTATGAGATAAGAAATAACTGAGTGGGAGGCAGATAAACAGAGAAACTCAAGAAAACAGTAAAAAAAAACCAGTGTCCAGCCTCATTAGACAGTTGTCTCAGTATTGCAGTAAAACTGTTCTTCAGCTTTTATACACATAACAGGAGAAGAGAGAGTAAGGCATTTTGTGAGTATTGGTGAGATGCAGTTCTTACTTCAGAAGAGAAAGGTTAAGTGATTTGCCCATTTCCACACTGAAGATAAAGGTCAGAAAAGGAGAAAAATTACAGTCTTTTGGGCCTTGTACTTTTGTGGCCTGTTCACCACAACAGCTTTCCAAGTTTCTCTAAATATTTTGAAACTTAATAGCAAAAAAAAAGAAAAAAAGGCAAAACTCACGAAAGTGTATCTTTTCAGTTAGTTAATCAACATTGTTAAGACAAAAGGAATTGAAATTGTTTTCCTTTGTAGGATTTTGAGCTGAACAACGAGCTGAAAATGAATGTGTTAAATTTGCTGGAAGAAGTTTTGAGAGACCCTGACCTTCTGCCACAAGAAAGGAAAGCTACAGCAAATATACTGAGGTAAATATGTTTCTAATAATTTAGTATGTTAACTATAGCATGTGAAATAGTTAGGGGATCATGTATCATAGAATTCACAGGGTTTTGTTTTTCTCTGGAGTATTTAATTTTGAAGGATGACTAAGTGATTTATTAGCTGTAAAACAGAGTGGGTTTTAAGTTACATTCATAAAAATACCTGTATTCAAAATTTTGCTCCAGAACAGCTGGCAGCCATGGGTTCAGTCTTTATGCAGCAGGGAAAAATGCTGCCCAGTAAAGCAGCAAGGCCACTCACTATGATACCTTGAGGAACTTCAGTCTCAGTAATGAGCCATCCACTCTGTTAAGCTCATGAGAGACTGATGGTAGCCTAATGTGTCATGGCATCTTAACAAGACCATGCTTGCACCTTCCTTTGTGTTGACATGGTCTCCAAAGTTCTCTTTGGGTAGCTTACAGAGAGGAATGCTTGGTTAATTAGTGCCATGAAATAAAAGACCTTTAAGCTTCTGCATAACCAGGACTATTTAAATTAGGGTTTGAACACCTTATTTTGTTACTTAGGGTTGGTGTTACAGAGTTGACTGTCTAGTCATGCATAAAGACAAATCTTGATATGCATTTATCAGTGAAAATAATTCTAAGTATGAATATTTTGAGCCACTGATTTTCATGTAAATTCTTCTACATTACTAAGGAGCAGTAAACATTTAAAGACTAGGTTAGTGGTTAAAATAAGATAATATGAAAAACCACAGATAAATCTATGAGATGCTTTGTTACTGTTTTTTTAAGTATTGTACAAGAAAGCCCATAAGGGTGCAATAAATGCAGTGTGTCTGAATTTTCTAAGACCATTTGACAGGTTTCCCTGTCAGATACTTACATGAAAAAGAATGAGGGGAAAGTTGTTCACTTGGGGGCAGAGGGACTTCAAACAAAAGATAATAAAAAAAGGTAAGTGCTTAATAAAAGCACTTCATGTCAATGGGATCGTACTTAATTTTTACGTAAATAAACCTACACCTCCTTTTTAATAATACTGCACGTGCTGTTACTCCAAGTAAAAATAGTAAGTTTGTTTCATGTATTTCCTTGGAAGAAAGAGCAAGCAAGAAGAGCAAGTAAGATGGGAATAACGGGGTTTATTAATATGTGTGACAGCAAAGGTTCTGTCAGCTTGCTCACTGTGGGAAAACTTACCTTACAACCTTTAGCGTCTTAAGAAAATATGAGAAAATAAACCTGGATTGGCTGTTCCTGGCAGAGTAATGGAATAGAATTATTGGCTTTTAACATAGAATT
>NW_009620096.1:0-39645 GCF_000690535.1 Cariama cristata
CTCATCCCTCCCCAGGCAGAGCTCCATGCGTTCCAGCTGATTATTGACACAGAGGGTGACACCCCCTCCTCCTCTCCCTTGCCTGTCCTTCCGAAAGAGCCCATATCCTTCCATTCCAACGCTCCAGTCATAGGCTGCTTGTCCTTCCGAAAGAGCCTATATCCTTCCATTCCAACACTCCAGTCGTAGGAGCCAATCCACCACATCTCTGTGATGACAGTAAGATCATAGCCCTGCAAGCATGCCCAGGTCTCCAACTCCTCTTGTTTGTTCCCCATGCTGCATGCCCCATGCCTCTGCATTTAAGTTGGTGATGAAGCTGCCTTACCAGCTGGAGTGGTGGAGATTCCTTTGTGCTGCTCTTCAGGTGCTCTCCTGCCGACCTGTGATCCCTCTCCAGCCTCTGGGCATCTATTCCTGGCACTGGCATCAAACTGGTAGGAGTGGGATGGATTGAAGTTCCCCTCCCCCAGCAATTCTTTAGCTCAGAGAGGTGATCAGGAGACATTGCAGAGCCTGGACATGTGTACCGTACCTTTTAGACCACATTGACCTAACTTTTAGGTTTATGGCCTTTATTATACACAAAACAGTCTTTGTTGTAATGTTCCTACAGTATTGGATGAATGTGCACAGACACAAGCACTTGGAGGAGAATATGGTGTCTATAATATCACAGCTGTTCCTGACTTGAACACAAACATACCTGAATTGAATAGTGTCTCGCAGTTAAACTCCCAATAGACTTCTCTGTCATGTTTAAAAAATAAATTACCCTTTATTTTAAAGGACCAGCTTCTACTCACTGACCTCACTGACGGTGACTGTATTTCAGAGACAGAAGATGATAAAATAGTTGCATTCTTTTGTATTTTATAAAGCTTTTATTATTTGGAAATGTAGTGTAGATTTTTATTTATCTGCCTTATTATATAATGCCTATGTTTGAAGGTAAATTCACATCTATTTTTATTATTCATGTAATTTTTAAAGGTATTTGAATGTGAACCATGTTCTACAGCTGGGTGGTGTAAAAGAATCGTTACCATATTCCTACCCACAATTGCTACACAAACACTTTTCTGGTTGTTTGCGCAATTTCATCTTGGATACTCAGGTGAGAGAAGTGTAACATTTTGCTTTAGCAAAGGAGTAAACTTATTCATTAAATTTTTGGAAGATTTGTAATATACCTGAACGTTTTTGTTCCATTAATCTATTCAATGCCTGTATGCGTCAGTGTAAAATACAAGAAAATTCTGGATTTTTCTGTCATCATTAGAATAACTACCTTGAAAAGTTATTTCTCAGTGACAAACAGATGTATTTGTGAGCCAGAAGCTGTGCCTTTGTTTATCCCCTACTTCATGCAGCTGTCTTCTAAGCTTCTTTGCACATTCAGGGAACTTCTGAATGGCGATTGTGTAATGGTATATTTATGCCAGCTGTCTGCTTTGTTAGGAAGTATTAGAGGTTTTTCGCTTCCATAGTCAGTTGAGTTTATTCAAAGGCAAAATATAGTCTTGATAAAATAAGTTGAAATCTGGATGTCAAAAAGCAAACTTAGCATCTTAAGCAATGCAGATGAACAGACTGTTATGTGGTATAGCTATTTCTGTTAAAAAGTGAAGTGTAAGTGTTTCTTAAATAATATTTTGATATCATACAATTTTCTCTTGAAGGTATATGACCTTCAGTCTCCTGCAGAGTCCCTGAATAGCTTCCCTGGCTGCACGCTTACAGATGGGAGCTGTGAGACCATGGGGTCGTCTTCCTGTGGTATTCATGGAAGGTGTCTTGGAGACTGGGGCTCATTTGCTTGTCACTGTTTGCCAGGTTACTATGGCTATCGATGTGATAAAGGTGAGGTCTGTTTTTCTGTTACCTTATTGATTGGCTGGTAAATTTCACAATACAGAAAACTTAAAATGTTTGCAGGTAATGATTGCTGAGGTGGTTTCTGATGTTTATGTTATGTAAAGCCATGTTTCAGTATAGTTGCCTGCAATTTTAAACAATTTCTTTTCTAATTCACTTTGAGTAATTACTTTCTCAATATCAGATAATTTCTTTAGTCCTGAGGGTGTTGTGAATAACTGCATAGTGTAGACTGCATGACAAAAGAATTGTGGAAAAAATTGTTTGTTTTCATGACAATTTTTTGTATTTGCATCTGTTTACACTTTCAGAAATATCTAATAACCTAAAACTTAAATGTGAGTGTGCCAGTACCACTTACTGTGCAGAATTAGAACGACAGAACTGGAATTAGAAATTACGGCTCTGTTGGTGTCTGGAAGAGACTCTATTGGCTTAAGGATCTCTGCTTTTGGTGTAGTAGGATCTTTTCTTTGGTCCTCATGGAGCCAAAGTTTGCAGCAAAAAGACAACTATAAAATAGCAGGTTGTGAAAATTGATTGTGGTACTTAATACTTTGTCTGCAGTCTCCTCTTTTGTCTTGGTCAGAGCTTCAGATTTCCTGCTGTCATCCTATGCGAGCACTGTAAGGAGGAGCATTAGCAGGATCAAGTCAGGAGGGAAATCACCTCTTTACAGAGGAAGATGAAGTGGGAGAGTGACTGGAGAAATTGTGGAAATAGATAAAAGGACATGTCCCAAAAGATGTTATGTCTCATGGATCTGTGCTGTGCATTGCAATTTTTTTCTTTTACTTTCAACACTTACTATGAAAATAATGGAAACAATAATATTTCCCTCTCCTCACAAAATGCTTTAAAGGTCTTTACCCTGTCCTTTTAGTTGCCAAAGAATATACCTTTGGGCCAGGAAGTTACATTCGCTATCAGCTTCCTGTCAGTGTGCCCGCCCGCAGGACGCTGTTTGAAGCCATGATTAGGACACGGCAGCCTGACAGCATCATCACGAGCATGTTGTCTCGAAATAAGGATGAACACATCACCCTACAGGTGAGCAAGGTATCCCAGACAGTAATAGCATAAAGTTAAATCAATGCCAGTGAATAATTAGCCCAGAGAAACATTAGCTTAAGAGTTGGAAATAGAACCAAAACCCTTATGCTAAGCACAAACACTTTTAAATTCGTTTTATGGACACTTACAGATCCCATCCTTCACTGATGGGATGACTGCACAACCATGGTATCCCATTGGATTTTGAAGGAATTTATTGCCAGTTACAGTGAAGTATAGTTTGCTATATAGAATAGGATGAATACTGTGTCTACCCTGGTGTCCTATTCAGCCATGGTCACGAGCGGCCGATTCTGCATAGTTCAGACTCTGCCAAGAAAGGTGCCTGTAGCAGTTCTAATGATGTCAGACTCTCAAAATGACAACCTGTTTGTTTTATACATACGACTGAATGAGTCGCTTCTTCAGCTAAGTTGGTTTAAGCTGTCAGTGTAGAGGTGATACATCAGACTCTCAGCTATTTGAAGAACCCCATAAATTTGTGCAAGAGAGATCCAGGGTAAAATTACTCTGAGTGAATTACATACTACTGTGAGTACACCACTACCAGTATTTAGGTTGTCTAGTTCAGTAGCTCCTGAAGTATCTTTGTATTACGCTGTATGTGCAATGTAAACATACCTTAAATTTAAACGAATGCTTTAAGATTGAAGTTGCAGGTCAATATAAAATATCAGGTGATGACTTTTCTTTTCTTTCTTACTACTTTGTTAATTATCCACAAGGTTGTTCAGGGATTCTTAGTGGTTTCATATAATCTGGGTGATGGAGACTATTCCGTAAGCCTTCCCTCCTACCACATTGATAATGGTGAATGGCATCATATCACACTGGAGAGAAATGAAAATGAATTTACTCTTCGCCTTTATGAAGGAGGTGGGAAGAGAGAAATTCAGAAAGCAGCAGGAAGTGATTGACCCCAGCAGCTTGGTCCTTGGAAACACCTACCCGTTCAATCAAAACAAGAGTTTTCAAGGTGAGGAATTCTTGATCTCACTGCTGAGAATATGGACCTGTAAAAATGAAGGTGTGTTGGTACTACATGGGCATATTGGAAGAAGCTTTCTAGTTTATGTAGAGCCCAAAGTAAACAGATTTCTTGCATGACACTGTGCAAAAGAGACAAACTATTCTGACTAGCAAAAAGGTACAGCAGGGAATTCTGTGCAAACGCTGTTAACTACTGGGCTTGGAACAAAGACGGTAACCTCTTCACATGACGGTACGTAGAGTGTAACTGGAGAGCCACAAGCTTCTCCCAGGTGGAGTGTGGATGGCTCATTGCATTGGATACACGGAACTGGTTCATTGCATGGTTCTGCCCAGTCCATTTGGCAACTGTCCTTCCCTACCAGGTGCAACTCCCTACGCTGAAAGGAGTATTTCAGTTTTATATACGCATTACATAGCACGCAACAAACGTCAGTTTATTACATTTATGCACTATCTTTGTATTACTGGATTTTAGAGTCACTCAGTTGAAGCATTAACCAAAATTAGAAATGGTTTATTGAATTAGAGCTAATAACTTAAATCTTTAGCAACTGAGTGGATGAAGTAATGATGTCCGTTAAAAAAACAAATCAGTTTTCATCCTGGAAATTGAATAGTTACACAAAGAAGAAATACAGAGAAATGTAAGGTTAAGATATCCATAATAGCTTTTTACTCTGGCCTCAGCTGGCAGCTCACCCTTCACCTAAAATCACAGTATAAGCAATGCACAGTTACGCAGCACGTCTTTTGGATTGACAAGGAAGACACACTGTTGCTTGGTTAAATGCACCTGGTATCTGTCTATCCTCTCTCTCTCCCATGCCTTTCACCTCTTTAACCAGATTCTAGTAAATCCATTTGAAACAAAGTGGTAGTGTTTTCACCAGATAAAAGTATTTCAGTGAATAACACAAAAGTGTGAGCAGAAAAACGTATAAAATGTATATGCATTAAACAGAATAACAACTTACAACATAAGTGTATCACAAGTTATTTAGAAAAATATTGTTTTCTATTGTTTCATTAGAAGTGTTCCAATAACTAAAGTTTATGCTGAGAACTAGAGACCGTATTTTGAATTTTTATTTATGGGAGTAATAGTATCTGGTTTTAAGTAAATATATTAAAGTCATCAAATGATTACATGAAGATAATTTTAATTAGGATAATTAATGTTGCTGTTAAGCAGCTGAAACATTAAGGACTTTGAAATTATAAAATATACTTAATTCATCAAGGTATATGCTTTTATGGTGAGGCGTCTCATGCATATGAAATTAATGCTGCACATCTCTGGTACAAACTTTCTATCAGTGACCCAAGGCTCTTTCACCATTATTTGTGGTTTGCTCTTCTATCAAGTTAAGCTGTAAACTACAATTAAAAATCAACCAAACACAATTTGGTACACATTGAAGACTGTAACAGGTTTTCCACATACAACAAATTTTCCACAATATTTGGACTTTTCTGTGGAAAACTTAGTGAAGGGATACATGTTCCACTGTCTTGAACACAAGCAGATGGGGCCTGCAGCAGCACTTGGTTCTTGTGGAAAACACTGGGAATCTTGATGAAAACTTTAACAAGTTCAGTCCAAAAATGGAGAACAGTGCTATGAAAGTTTAGGTAAATTCAGTCCTAGATTTAAACTTTGGTAGCCTGGGTCCTTTGTTAAACATAAACTGCCAAATCTTACAGCTGCTTCAAATCCTTGTGGAATGGCTTTTAAAACAGTCTCTTTGTGCCTTGCCTCAGGATGCATGAAGGATGTCAGATTTAATCACTACAGAATCCCTCTGGACACTCACGTGAAGGAGCTGGTGTCAGTATTGAGTGCCCAAGGCGTCAAAGAAGGCTGTTCTTCAGAGGCTTGTAGGAATAACCCTTGTAACCAGGAATTTATTTGTATTGATTTGTGGATGATGCATGAATGCAGGTAATTGGTGGAAATAAAAGCACAAAAGCCTCCGCATTCAGGTGGAGCTGAAGAAGTGTGCAACTTGAAGGCTGCCACTGGCAATCCCATCAAAGCAGTTGAACCACAGTGAAACACTAAGCTAGATGCCCACGTAGACATCGGGTTACTTGGAGAATGCTATCCTTTTAGGTACTACCCTTAGCTGATGTAAATCAGCGTATCTCCATTGATTCCGTAACGATTCCGGCTGCCTGTCCTAATTGAAAACGTTTAAAGAATAGCGGCAAATCCAGAATGTTTGTAAACCCTGAAAACCAGGAAAAAAGGGTGTGTTACCTGGGGTGGAGCAGAACACTGGCATGGCTAGCTGTCTTGTGAAGCTCGTGCTGTGCAATGTAGATGTGCTTTCTTTTGTTAGTGTCTGATTTCTCATACTGTCTTACGCCGTGACCTCTGTTCCCTTACAGGCCACTCGAGTTGCATTAGAAGCACCGCATCATTAAGCTCAGAGTTCTTGTGTGTGGCTGGGGCTGAGGTTAGGACGACACTAACTCAAGTTAGTTGTGCTGTGAAAGCGGGCATTTTAAGCATTACTGACTGCCACTGTCCACACAAATGGAGTTTTCTAGAGATGTACTTTTTTCTGGAAATTCACTGTGATGGAAACACAAAGAACACATCATAGCTTGTCCTGCCTGGACAGAACCGCAGAGCCTAGTCCAGCTATTTTTCACATGGGTAATCTTGCAGAAGCCAGTGGAACTATCCGAATTCTGAAAACTCCAGATGTAAGAGTTTGAAGTTGTGAAGCTCATTGTTGTATGACTGCTTTAGAAAAGACTACAATCCTGTAATTATTCTAAGTAATTTGCTTCTAGTCGCTACTTCAGAAACTGTGTATAGAGTGTCATCAAAGACTGTTTTAAAATCTGAAATGCTGTCTTTCATGCCTGCTTTTCTCGGTTTAATGATTTCATTTTGCCTTTGTCTTTTCAGTTGCCCTCCGGGACACCTGATCATGGAGAATGCCACTGGAAGACAGTGCGTCTACACTGCTTGTGCTGAAAGGCCCTGTAACTCTGGTACCTGCACCTCACAGTCACCAACCAAGTTCCGATGTCACTGCCCCAATGGCTATACTGGACGTAACTGTGAAATCACACTGGCGATCTTTCACAAGGATACAGGCCTGAGCTTTAGTTCCGTGTTTGCCATCTGCATTTGCTTTTTGGCGCTGTTAGGTAGTTATGGCAACTACATCTTGTATTACCTTTGGTGAACTCATTTATCCATCTTGCCCTGAATAGTCGTCATCTCATCCTCCTGCTGAAAAATTCAGTTTCCTAATGGAGACTTGACTCTGCCTTCTTGTCTTTGCATGGTCTCAGCTCCATCAATAACTTATTTTTCATCCCCATGTGCATATATTGCTAAGCGAATCAACATTTGTGAGCTATGGAAAGTCTTTGCAGTTTTATTTTCTGCACATTTTCACTTCACTGCTAAGGAACCGTTCAGATGTATCATTGGAAGCAAATGCAATTGAACAGCAAGAATGGAAATTGCTACCAGATAACCATTGCTTAAAATACTACTGAGCATGAAACAGCTTTTTCAGTCTAGGAGAAATATACTGTCCGATAGGAAAACACTTGGTCAGACAGGAGCAGTCTCTTGCATCTTACTGGTTGTGTCACAACTCCTAACAGCTGCTTTTGGCTTCCTCAACTATTTTCAGGCTTAGGCAGTGGGTCTCAAAAAGAAGAGGAGAGACAAAGAAGGATCTCACTAGCAAGGAAGGATCACATCTTTGAGTCCTTCTTGTTTACTCCAAGTTCATGAAAGTTTCCCCGAGTAAGGACATAGGATTTTTCTCACGGCTTTCACAGTGTTAATTACATGTCTTTCAGGAGTTGTAGTAAGAGTATGAACGTGTATTGTTGGCTATTTTGAATCCATCTGTGTAGCAACCTGAAATACCACCATTTGCCGCAACTCCACTGCATACTATGTTTGCCATGCAAATATGAACAGCAAATAACGTGGGAAGCTAACTGGTTTCACAGCTTTTGGAATCCCAGTTAGCTGAGGTCCATAATAAATTATTACATTAAAGGAGGGGTTTTTTTTTGCTGTGTCAGAGCAGTTTTATTGTGAGCTGACTTTGTGTTGCTGCCTGTGCATGACTGAACTTGACTGAAAAAACAATACCTTTTACCCAATAATCCTGCTAATCTTTCAGGTCTAAATTATGAGTAAGAATCAGTTGTTTTTAACCAAGTGGTGTGCATTGTTGTGAAAATTTTAGTAGATGTGGTTAACAATAGTATTATCACACAACTGTAACTTTTGTTAGGACAATTTTTAAGAAAATTCCTTGTTCTCAAGATTTCAGATGCCCTACACAGCTTCTAGAAAGCAGTAATGCACTTAAAAGTGATGAATTCATGCAACTTTAATTATAAATTTATAAGTTTCCAATAGATTGGGAAAGCTGCTTTTCTGACATCTGAGTACATCTTTTAAATTCAAATGTGGAACCATTTTGCAAATAAATCAATGCCAGTGTGGCTTGATGTTGCTTTGGCATCCCACAAACCTTCCCCACCCTTCCCTGCCAGGAGGGGACTTCAGCTCGTTTTGTTCAGTTAAAGACCCAGTGATACTCTGCAGCTTCCAACTGCCCTAACACTAATGCTATGGAGCAAGGAAATAATAAACTTCATAGAATGCTTTTAGTGAGAGGACTGTTTAATAACTGCTCAGGATCGTAAGAAAATAAGGCAGGAGCTTACACTGTTGGCATCTGTATGGAAGACGTACTGTCTTCAGTGGGGGTACTTCTGGTTTACACTCCCGTTACACTCGTGGAACATCGGCTGTATTCATTTTTAGTACTGGCTTTCTACTGGCGGTCACAGTAAAAGAACAGGAGAGATGCACAATATTAAAAGACTTCCTGAATATCCCAAAATCAGCTCAGCTAAAAAATGACTGCCAAAAAGTTACCACATGTAGTAACCTGTGTGACGCATTCTGCTGATTGGTGGGGGGGTGGGCAGGGAGGAGGAGGTAAAATCACATCTTGGACACGTCCATTCAGCTTGAAGGGTGTAGCTACACAGCACAGTGCAGGGCACAGACCTCCGTGTACACCGGTTTCAGTCCCAGGGTCATCGAGGTGCTGCTCCGCAGAACTGCGCTCCGCCAGGTAGATATTCTGTAAGAGATTCTGGTCTCGTTAATTGACTGCATTGTTAGGTTACAGTATCCAGTGGTTTGAGGTCTTACTAAGCTTTTATCAATTTTTAGAGAGTCAGTAACACAGTGGAACGCAAGTTTCTGTTTACGTAATGTTCAGTATCCGACGCTGAAGTTTTACAACTGTCAGTGTGTAAAATGCACCTAAGCTTATAAGAAAAATGTTTAAATTCATGGATGCTAAGGCAAAATGTGCCTGATTATTTTTTTTCTAGTAAAATGTATAAAAGTAATTTCCTCTTTTGTCTCGTGTCTTCTTGTGCTTCATTTCTGTGTAATTGTATCTGTTACTGTCATCACATCGTTACTTAAGTGTTTTTTGTATATGTTTTCTCTTACAAAGTTTAACTCAATACAGTAAATAGACAGGTCTCTGAACACCACTTGGGTCATTCAGTTCTTTAACAACTTCAAAGTTGTACTTTAAAGGGTATTTTCAAATGCTCTTTAAAGGCCTTTTCTTCTGTCTTTGATGTTCACTTGTAACTACATTGAAGAGTGCAAAAATCAAACACCTGCTGAGAAACAAAACCACGGCCTTGCTGGCTCTGACCGCAAACCAGTGCCGCAGTCCTGGTGCGGAACAGCTGCCGCCTAAGCCACCCTGCAGCACTTCTGTAGAGAAACGTTTTGTTTGCTTCTGACCGATGTTCTCTTTTGCTCCTGTGTGTTTACACAGCTCTGTTCAGTGCTGTGTTCTTGTGGGCTCGCTGGAAGACTCGCAAAGGTCTGAAGAGAGGAGTTTACCATGTATCTGCGCATCACGAGGATTTGGAGGACATCAGAGAGAATATCCTCAACTACAATGAAGAAGGGGGCGGGGAACAAGACGAAGTAAGGATCGTTGTGTTATGTTACAATTAAGAGGGGACTGGTGGCTCACCATGCTAATGGAAATATATTTTATGCTTTTCCTTTATAACTGAGGACCTGAGCCTTTGTTCTCCTGAGTCATTACTGCAATTGGCAGATGAATTATTTGCAAGGTTACGTACACAAGTGCCTATCAATTTTTAATTTGTCTTAAAGCCAGTGATATTATGTGCATATTTAAAAATGCTCGTAGAGTGAGTTTAGCAGCAAAGAACTAAGGGCTGATGGGTTTGGTGTCATGGCTGAGGAGCTTCTCAGCGGCAATTACTGCTGTAGCACTGAGGGCTTGAAAGAGCCCAACGTGAACTGTTCTGGCCGGACGGTCTCTTTCTGGAGACTCTTCATAAGAGCAGCTCCTCAGAAGGGACTTGTTATCAAAATGAGGTGCTACGCTCGTTCCTCTTAAGCCCTAATGCACGTGGTGGTTGTGGAAGAACCTTTCCGCATTTTTCTGTTTTGGAGAGAAATACACTAGTGGACACCAGCTGTGTTTATACTTATGAGTAGACCAGATTATACCCCAAACAGATAATACTACATTTCTGCTAGCTGTTTTAAGGATTTCTACATGTCAGTTTAAGTCAGAACTTTGAAAGAAAACTGCAGATGTTATAGATGAGTAATTTAAATAGATTATTTGCTGACCCACAGATGTTTGCTATGTTAAAAAATGTAAGGAACTTCATTGCCACCTTTGAAACTGTTTATTTCATGGATTCAAAAGGTGGTGGAACTCTGCAGAGGTAATAATAGTCAGGGCACTAATGTGATGAGTCAAAAAAAGCCAGTGATTTAAAAAAAAAAAAAAAACAAATTAAATGTGACCTGTACCAAAATTCCAAATACCTTCAAGAATTTTTAGTTATAAAATACAGAGAGTGTTTCACAAGGCCACCTGAGAAAATACTCTTATTTGTAGAGTATCCTTGATTTCTTGATGAATTAGTGTGGACGTAATAAATCCAGGGACATTTTCCATGTGATAACATAGACAGCTACAGGCATAAATCCTGTTTTCCTTAATCAGATTAACTTCCTCTGCAATACTTAGCAATTTTACACCCAGGTGTATAGATTGAGGAAATCCACAGTTAGCATATGACATGTTTAATTACTTTTGGAGAATTCTTAAAATACACTCCTTACTTTAAGCAGTGGAATCTAATTAGTCACTTGATGATCTTCACCTGAGGCTGTTATTTTGTCTTGAAGAAATGCTGCTTGGAGTGAAGCCTCGACAGGTTCTGGATACTGTTCCTAAATCATTCCAATTTTACAGTTGCTGGGATTCCAGCTAAAACTTTCCAGTATCCTTTTTAATACATAATTGTTTAACAGTCTAGATTTAAAAAAAAAAAAACCAAAATACCCAGAATTACAATACCTTAATCATATTCTAATGTTACTTTAACAAAAAGATCACGAGGGCACTTGGACAAGAGTTTTGTCTCTATAATGTCAGCGGAGGGTAGGACTACTGGGACAAGAGGCTGTCTTACTAAGGAGCTTCTGCACCTGAAAGAACCAAAACTATCCCTCAGAGAAATTAGTTCATAAAAATTGTAGCAGATCAGTGCGCTGTTGAGTATATACTTAATGCAGCTAAACACCAAATGCTGTTAAAAGCCAGCTTTGAAGCTAAAGGCAAGGATCGACTTGGGTTTGTAGACTGCCAACCAAGACCGGTCTATAATCACAAGCAATGTGTCTCTTTAATGAACAACTAATAGCAGTGAGGGATGATTTTAGTATCACCCAGTTCACTGAAGGGATGATCCTGAAATCTGTATTTGGACAAATGCCCATTTAAACTTTGAATGATGGAAAGTTGCCATGTTTTATTGATTATACTGGTAGCCATGCTATTATAAAATGCTCAGTGGGATCACGCTGTAGCTTGCAGTTATTTAGAGCATGCCTAAGATAGGCATCCGCGCTGTAGGTCTCACATGGTTCATAGTTTATTTCCACTAGAACGTGAAATTTTGGGACCTATAGAGACTATGAATTTAACGTGAACGGTTTCTCACTCCAGGATGCGTACAACATGGCAGAACTGCAGGTCTCTATTCAAACCAGCCCGGCCTATTCCCTCTACAAGAAGAAAGAAAACCCAACAAAACTGAACGGTCTACTCAGCGATGCCTCCCCGAGCGGGCAGCAGACCAGAACAGCAGCACGCACAGAAGCCCCTCTCGCTAGCGCAGACTTTGGTCAGTACTTGTCCAAGATTGTCACAGATGCCGACCGTCATCCCCAGGCTGTACCCCAAGACTCGCTGCAGGTGTTTTGCACCGAAGGCGAAGGCTCGGTTGCTGGCAGCCTGAGTACCCTGAGCTCCCCTGGGCTGGATGAGGGTATTGTGTACGATGACATTAAAGAGTGGGGACCGAAGTTTGAGAAACTAAGTGCACTGTACTCACATCTAGATGCAGAAGAGCTGTAGATTACCAAGTCTACTATTTTCAAAGTTTTAGAAGGAAGGGCGAAGGGCGGTTTTTCATGCTCCTGCTATGTATTACCCACCCCCCCTTTTTTTTTCCTGTTATAATAGGCGGTCAGATTCCCACTAATGAGCCACACCTTGCATCTAATTGAAAAATTTAGTAGTAAGAACTAATCTTGGGACATTTGCATTTAGGGATATCAACTTACTGGAAAGAATAACAGGAGAACTTGGAGTACTGAAGTCATTCACATACAGGATTTAAGAAGCAGATTTTTTTTTTTTTTTGTCACTAAGGTAATAAAGGACTCTCTGAGAGATCCTATGTACATAAGCTAAGATGGTGCTCAAAGCATGAAGCAAGCATGCTGTGTGTACTGTTTTCAGTAGGAGCTGTAGCAGTTATTTGAAGAAAAAAAGCACTTTGTCTTTTTCTTGTGGAAATAAAGTCCGTGTTGTATTATATCCATCTTCTTTCCCTGACAGAGCCTCAGTTATAGCACTTGCCCACTGAACATAGTGCAGATGAGAGTCCATGGATCCAGGCAAAGCACGGACGGTGATCTTTAGTTAGAACTTCTTGAAATCCCTTTATGCTGTCATATAAATGGAGAAACTGAATGTAGACACATCAAGTCAGCTGCTTGCAACTAAATACTTTTCTTAATTAACAGGCCAGGTTTTCTAAGATACTAGCCTCAAAGGTCACCAGTTAGGAGTCTTAGTAGCAAAGACCACAGTTCACCATTATCTCACACTCCTAATGGGCTACTAAACTGAGCCTAAACTAAGGACCAGCCTGAACCACGTCACTTGCATCTACAAGCCTGTCCCTCATGTTTTGCTAAACCTCCTTTCATAGAAGCGTGGCAAGAATTAGGTTTGAGAGGCTGGAGTTTGTTTTAATGGAAGCACTGACC
The DNA here is from genome assembly GCF_000690535.1 of Cariama cristata. Taxonomy (NCBI): domain Eukaryota; kingdom Metazoa; phylum Chordata; class Aves; order Cariamiformes; family Cariamidae; genus Cariama; species Cariama cristata. Next base: position 13,370 of record NW_009620096.1, read on the forward strand.
AACTACACTCGCAGCCAAAGAATGCCTTGCCAGGAAAAGCTGACTGGGGATATAGATGGATTTTCAGTGAAGGAAAAACCCGACGTCCCTTGAATGTTGTCAGAATACCCAGTGGCTTTAGGACGTCAGAAGACTGAAGGTCTTTCCTGTATCCAAAAAAGAACTTTACTCAGCAATGGGACTTCTAAAACTAAAATCCTGTGATAAACAAAACCCTGCCAAAAGCCCAGTAATTCAAAGATGGCAAATTTCCAAAACCAAGGAATGACAGCACAAAATAATACATTAGTAGAAAACGATGATCACCTGGGGACAGAGAAACACGGGAAAACTAACAGCGGTTGCAGGGGGTGGAATATTATGCTTTAAATTATCAGGCCCTTTTTCAGACTGTTTAATGTCCAGCTAGTATTCTGAATTTTTTTTGAAACTTGACAATATTTGGAGGAAAGAAGGCTCCATAAAATTAATTTTGATTACTTTTTTTTAAATGACGACCACTTGAATACATAAATGGAGTAAAGTGCAGCACGAACACAACCTTATTCTGTGCTGTTTCTTTATACAACATGTAAATTATATACAATCAGCTGATAATATGAATATATCATATAGATTCTAAGAATTTAATTTGTTTCATTAAAACAAAGCATAAAACAATGTATTGTAAAAAACATTAAAACCGCTTTGCTTACAGTTGCTTCAGCAGCTTGTTTTGGGAGGTCTGGCTTTTATTTTTATACATATATTAAAAACATAAACAAATAGGTCAATGCAATCTGCAGGCAAGATTAATTTGTGCATTTCCCAAATGAGAAATGTTCATGAAGTACATTTGTGACACACTTTTGAAAATCTTGAGCACACAATTAACCAGTGGTTACACACTGCAGATGATGTGGCATTTTCATCCAGAAAAGCTAAATGCCATTTTCCCCATGCCTAATAGTTTTGATTCACAGCCAGTATGTAGTCTATGATTTTGTAGTTTTACTGATACATTACCTGTGAGGAAACATAGGCTAAAATATCTTGCAGTGTTCACAAGTCAGGTGTGTCAGCTTCTGTGTTTCACGATCGTAGCAGTCACAAACAGGATATGGAAAATGAAATAAATATATATTATGTACAAAAATCTATTCCTTCCCCAGCATAATTTTGTCTGCATACCTTGTGTTCTTTCCATAACTATAGATATGCTGTCATTTTGGCTGGTTTTAATTTTATTTAGCTTGTAAGCTCCTTGGGGCAAGGACTGTCTTTGCCTGTGAAGTCTCATGCATATCTAAGGCACTGTATAAAAAATAAATAAGCCTCCTGTATCCGATGTCTCTTCCTTGCGTACATTTAAGGTTCACTAAAGCTTGGACTCTACTGAATTATTTCTCTCTCGGCTTTGATCAGATACTTCCACAGACCTGAGTTCTGCTGTTCTGTCTGAAAAGCTGAAGGAAGCAGCAGTTGCTTCTGATCAATGTGTGGACTCAAGCTCTAGTTACATGCTCTAAAGAGACATTACCATTTCCGAGTTTTCGTGAGGGCTGTGGCTGGCTGGGGCCACAGACCACGACTTTTCTCAGATATCCAAGTGCTTTTTGCGTATAGCATGGTTGTGGGTTTTGCAACAGGCAGACAATTAGTCTAAGAAGGAAGAAATCCTTAACTTTACATTCAGTCACTCAAGTTGTGTTACCTGTAGGTTTATTCCCTATGCTGGGATTTTAGGCACCGAGAAGAAGCTGACGGGTAGGATGTGCACTGTGATCCTTAACATTCACAGTGTGCAACAGGACACATGTGTGGGTACAGAAGGCAGACGGTCAAAGAGCTCCAGGCTTGACAGGCAGGACAACCTGCAAGACGCTAGTATGTCTCAAAACACTCCAGTTATTTTCCTTCCTTTTCCTCCCCAGCCCATGATCGTAATCCATTCCCACATGAATACCAAGTTGCGGTTTGCAACAAAATGCAATCAGCAGAGGAGTCGGTGGTGCTTTGCTCCAAATGTGTCACAGTTAAACCAATTACTGAGCACCTCGGAAAAAAATTTAACTCCCTCACCTTCCCCAGAATGTGCCCAAATAACCTGACTACAGAGTATTCTGTGATACGGAATTTTTGGTCCTGTCTGTTGCTCTTACTCCATCCACGAGGTACTTAACTGGTCACTGGGTAAGAGTAAAAGCAAGGCTGAACACCATGCTGTAGCTTGGTGACTGGCAGCCAGATGGGCAGCTGGGTTGTGTAGGCACCGCTGCAGAGGCTCAGATGGCTCCTATTGCCGTTCCAAAAAACAGGCAATTTGGAAGCCAACCTGAAGTTGCTGCTCTACTACTCCATCTTCCTGTTACAGCCATGGCACTAATTTGTAAACAAACATAAATAACAATAACCACAACCTCAGCGCTGCTTGTGCAATTGCAGTTAGCCATACGTTTTACAGAAGCTACAGTACAAAACAAAAGGTCAGGAAATATTTTAAAACTGCTATAGGAACTTGTGTAGATACAATCTCAGTAACAGGACATACTCATTTGCAGCTGTCATGCCCTATTAAAACCTACATTTCCTCTTTCTAGGGATTACTAATTAGTTCACTTAATTTATCTGTTTTAATTTGCATGCTGCTCTTTTAATTACTGTGCAATTGCTGAAATCATATCTTCACTTGTTCTGCGTTTGCACAGACACATACAAATACTTCAGTACCTCTACAAAACAGCTTTTCACAGTATAGCACTGACATTGCTCGAGAACAGGAACAGCTGGCTTGACAACGGAAAGCTTTGCAATGGGTGAGGGGGAAATAAAAAAAATTGAATAAAAGAAATCATTGGGTCCCTAGGTAGTGGGATTTTCAGTAATCTGGTACTTTTATTAATCTTCTTCCACGTTCTTTACAGACTTTAAACATGTAGTAAGAACATTTTATTTAGTATAAAATATTTGTAAAGGTCTGAAATTTAAATAATCATGTCAATAGTAGTATTTAATCTGCCTGCCTGTCAGCTACATTAATCTTTGTGGTTTTTTTCCCCTTTTAAAATAACATTCCAAGTATATAACATGTAGCCAAGCCATACGAAAGCTGACTGTCCTTACATCTGACCTACTGGCTTGTACCAGCAGCTTTGGAAGGGAAAACGTGGTTGTAAAAGGAGCAGGATTAGGTGAGCAGAAGAAAGTTGAGCATTTTCTTAATTCTAGAAATGCTAAAAACCATGGCCATTTCCTGGGGATTTAAATAAATCTGGTAACTTGGTAACTGTTGATGAACAAGGAACATGGTTCTCTGGAACCCAGCATCCCCTCCATGCAAGCATTCCACATTATGATCACATTCCCTTAATTAATCTTATAGAAGTCCTGTCTGGACCTAATTAACATTTGGTGACAAACCTCCTCAAAAAACTCACTTCAAGAGTTCGTCACATGCAAAACTGTGACTGCACTCAGGCACCACAAATGAGGAAAAAGCCGTGCTAGACAGGCAAACATATAGCTCTGTCTATCCCACTTCTCCCTGCCGCAAGAACGCCTAGACTTTTAAAAGCTTATCTATATCAGGACATCAGAATTCAAATAAAGCACTTGATACATGTAATTTTTCTCTCACAAAGAACGCATTTTTCTTTTCATTGAGTAAGAATACTAAAGCTTGAGCTACAATGTGGAAACAAGCACATCCCTATTGGTCACAGCAAATTATATTTACTTAAATGGACTAACTGCCTCAGTCTACTGACCTTGCTAAAGTTAAAGTGTAACGGGTGATGACTGGTAAAAATCACAGTTGATACATCTTTAACTTGGACCAGAGAAAGGAAGTCCAGCAAGCTGTTAAAACACAAAGATGATTAAAAAAGTCAGTGATACACCCAATGTAAGAAGCTTAGGAAAAAAACCTGCTGAAAAATACTTTGTTTTCCTCCGTATGGACTGAAACAAAGCTGAGTCCCTAACTGCACCTTTCTCAATCCATCCCAACATAAAAACAACCCAAAAAGTGATTTTCAAACTACACAATTTATTTAGTATACAATAGTCATTACATCTTTTTACAACATGATGTTATAAAATAACTATGTTAGATTTCACTGGCAGAACATTGAAACACAAAATGAAAATATACTTATGGATCGCAAAAGCTTTTCTCCCCTAAAAACATTGCGGCTACTTGATAACATTTTGTCTCTGCGATCTAAAAAAAAGTAATTCACACCACAATTCCACTGATAACGCACAGCTTAAAAGTCCTTGCGGAGGACAGGTAACATACACAAGAAGTCGTGACAGTGCCATTCCCATTGCTAGTTTGGTGCCCTTCTCATTGCTAGTTATTGGTAAGACGTTGGTAAATGCACTACCATAAGGGTTGTTCCTGGAGGCGGGGATCATACTTAATACAATGAAACAGCGATGCCACAGCAACCACTCTGAAATAAGGTGCATCGGGATGACATAGTTCAGGAACACGTGAAGTTATTTGCAAAAGAAATGCACATTTTTAATGCAGCAAATATAGACCACAGCAAGGGATGGGAAGTACAGAAAATAATTATCAGACAACTAAACCACCACCTGCCTCCTAGAAGTCTCAGACCATTCCACCCCACCTCTAGAAGAGGCAGCATAGCCCCTTCTACCACCAGACTCCCACAACCCTGCACCTCTGCCAGCACCCACCACCCATGGCTGCTCCAGCCTTCCCAGCATGCTTTGCCCAGGCGGGGCAGCCTCTAAATGAGGGACAGAGAAGCAGCTGCTCCTGCTCTCCCAGTGCTGTGTGGATGTGCGTGGTGCTTTCCTCAGAGCTGGTAAGTGGTTCTGTTCCTTGGTGTTGTTTAGTCTACTCTTTTAAGGAGATTGGGCTTCTGAACACTGTACTACATAGTCACTGAAATACACCCTTCTCTGTAGTGTTAGCTCTTTCTGATACTGGAATGGTTGGAATTCTTCAAAAGTGTTAGGCTTTAAAGACTGTGAACTGCAAGAGTTAAGCAATTGCAAAAATACTTTGTATCTAATACTTCAAAGCGCTGGTGTGCTACTTTGGGAGATGTTTGTGTTGCAAGAAGAAACTCTGTTACTGTGGTGGCTCTGGATCATAACAGCCATTTGTTTTCCTGCTTTCCCAAGACCAACCTAGCTTGGGGTCTACCTTGTTTTAAAAAAAAACAAACCAAATCAATTTGCACTTGGTAGCTTCTATGAAAAGGTTATATGTCTCCTTTGGCAACATTAGAGACTGTATTTTTGAAAAAAAAGTCTATTTAAAAATAATTGCCATTACAGTCAGGACTTGGTCTCAGCTGTTACCTACAAGTACCACTGGATCTTGAGATCTTTCATTTCAATCTGAGGGAAGTTACTGCAGCTTTAAAGAAAGATACACCCACACTTTAAAATAAGACAATACAGCCTAGACATACTTTACCTTACGTGTGCTTGTTTTCAATTACCGTAAGGCACTCATCGAGAAATTCACTGACCCATGCTTTCAGCAAGAACAGGCATGCATCATTACAGGCCTAATTAAAGTTTTAATGCTGATTAAAATGTTTTATTATTGTATTATGTTAAACTGCAGTGGTCTCCAACCTCATTAAGGGATACAGGCTAGAAATTACTCAGGAGTTTCAGTTGCTCAGTTTAACAACCTAGCTACTGTCAATGTTTGATTTAAATACAGTCTGATTAAAGCACACCTTCCTTTTGTGTTAGCAGGAAAGTGCAGAAAGATGTTGAACACTGTTTAATGAGTACTTACTGAATATAAAATTGTTTGAGCATGTGACATAACCATCTCCTTCTCTTCAGTAATTTACGTCAGTACAACTGAAAAGGGAGAACATTTAAATTGTTTGGAATCGGAACACAGCTCAGTTGTGAAAGCTAATCTCATTACATATCTTGATTAAATTAAATGGGAGAGTTTGCCGCCAGTAGCACGTTAAGTTTCTCATCATTAGAAATTAATTGCAGTGGTAATTATTATAACTGAGTTATTTGCACAGGCCACAAACACTCTTACAGGTGTTCAAATGTTAATTCAACATTGGCCTAGAGGCACTTATTATTACAATTCTATTTTTCATAAGAAACAAATGATCCTAGTGGATGTCTAATTAAAGTTGGAGAGTACTGTTAGAATTTCAATCAGGTTTAATCTCTAATTTCAATACAAAACCAAAGCAGTGCTAAAACACAGCAAAAATCACGAGTTATCTACATAGTATTGAGTCAATACAATTCACAAAGCTCTAGCCAGTAAAAAGACAACTGGTACAAACAAATCACAAAATTCTCAGGGTTGAGGCCTGTCTTCACTTAATCTTCCAAGTCAATTTAAAATAACTCTAGTCTATCTTTTAGGATAAAGAGCAAGGAGGCAATTATTTTGTGCTAAAATATATAGCTTTGTGTCTGAAATAACATAAAGCAAAGCTCTAATACCTGAATACATTTTAAATACCGATGGTTCCTGCTGCTTTGAGAGATTAATTTTTCTTTTGTAAGGTTGGCAGTGTTCAATTTTGGTATCGTACATTTTGGAATTCACATGGGGAGAAAAGGATCCCCTGTAGTTCAAAAAGCAAATACAGAAAATACTGTTAAGAGAATCCAAGCTGAGAAATTTGGTTTTTTGTTTGTTCTGAGCATTTTACGAGGATACAAACATGCAACATGTATCAAGCATGCTCCAGCCTTTACTCCCACTAGAAATACATAACACTCCATCATTAAATGCTTAACGTTACAAACCAGTATGTTTCTGTATCACTAAAAATGCTGGACAATGATTGAAGTTTTACTTTTCAAACTTGTTTGCTGATTCTGCACTCACTGATTCTGCAATCACACTCACAAGCTTAGAAACTCATATCCGCATACATTCCCAAAGAATTCAAAAAATAGGCACTGAAAGAGCACAAGGATCTGTCAAAGAGGATCAGGCTGTAAGACAAAACTTAATTTTTGTGACTATTTTCAGTATTCACAAAGATAATGCATACTCTGTATAGGAGTAGAGTGGCCTGTTTTCATTGAATTTCTATCATTTATAGTAAAAATCCAAACTGCTGAGCAGAAATTTATAGGCTGGCTATTCTGCAGTGGTCATGCAGGCTGCCCATTTTATGTGTCTTCCAACCAGTTAAAACTGGAAAACAAATACATCCTAGGTCTTCAGAAGGTCTTTATAATCTTGACTTTATAATCAAAATGGTCCCTGCTAGCATTTATTTATGAATCTATGAAAAGTTTGGCAACAACAAGAATGCTATCAAAACTAAACTGTCTAAAAAAATAAGAATCACAGTAATTAAACAAGAAACCATCAATGTAAAATGCCTTACAAACGTAACATGTTTGTAAACTACTTCTGCATCTTCTACTGTGGGTCCTAGCATGAAAATACTGAACTTGAAGCCATGATTGGAAATGTTATTTATGCTTAGCAAGTTTGTAAACGTGGAATGTTTTGTTTTGAAACACTCTAGTGAAGTGTATGGTATAAGAAGGCAGGTTTTTTTTAATTTCCTCACAGAAGCGAGGATACAACGAAGGTTTCAAATCAGGTTCATTCTCTCCCAAACCATCCATGATCTGTAATGAAATTGAACAGATTTGTGAAATACCTTTAGCTAATTCATAGTTACAGGCAATAACAAGAAGCTAAAAACAACCTTGACAATGCATTCAGAGGGTCAGGCTGGCCAGATTTGTTAACAGTGACTGTATGAAACAAGTGGGAGGGATAAAATAACATTAAAACTGTAAGATATGTAGTATCGTCTCTATTACGGATAAAGCTGATTTGTCAGAGGTACATATCTGCTCTGGGTTATGCAGTCTGCTGTGGTTCCATGTTAGCCCTAGAAATGCTTGAAAACTCCCCTGACACAACGGAGTAATACAACCTACCACTGGTCCTGAGGGAATTGAAGCTAAGAAGTGATTTACACTCTGAAAGGGAACACTGTTTGTGTACTGCTAACCTGAAGCTCATCGGGAAGTGATTACTTATTTTGCCCAGGCTGAATTCCTCCTTTTTTAACTATCAAATACCATTAAAGGCAAGCAGTGTTCAATTTGGTGATTTTGAGAATGTCTAAAGGCTCCACTAGATTTTGCTTCCCACACTCATGATGAAGTAACCCAAGCTACTTCAAATCTTAAATGTATTTCAAAAAGAAGTTAAGCAAAATGTATTTTCTTTCTAAGTTTTGTACATAATACTTACATGGCCATTAGCTATATCAAGTAAGTCACGTAACCGACAGCCTCTACTGTGTCTTCTTTCGTAACAAATGCTGTCTTCTAGGATCACATAGTCTGTGCCAAAGGATCGCAGTATTCTGTAAACATCTTCAGGAGATCTCTTGGCATAGATCTGATAAATCTGTAGAAGAAAACTAAGCTGTAAGACACATTACGTTGCCACTATTTCTTTGTTTGCTCTTTCATGATTCCTTTATCTTGAGCCAGGGAAAGAACTGAGATTGACAATCCATGTGATTTGAATTAAATATTTTTTAAAAAGCAGCTTTATTCAGTAGCCACTTAGAGTTTTGATGTTATGGCTACTATGATGCACAACAGTACTGCTGCTTACAACAAAAACAACTGGATGGTGCTGCTGTCTGCAGAAAGGCCTTGGCAGATGCCTGTAAAACTTTCATAATGTCTAAATTGTAGGAAAGGATAGTTTCAAACAATCTCCCCAGCTTTGTATGGAGTTTCTCAAGGTGGATTCTATATAAAATGTTACATGCTAGTCTGGGAACTGAAGGGAGTATCAGGCAAATCAGGAAACGCTTCATGTGGGTTTAACAGCCCAACTGGGCAGCAGGATCTATTAATGCCAACAGTACCCAAACCAGTTCACACAGAACTAGCTTGAGTACCTAGGTACAGTTATTCAGACGAACACCAGCTGTCAGAAGTGAGTTAGCAGATGCTCAAAGTACTATGTGTTTCACAGAAGAAGTTAAATTCTGATACTACATCTGAAAGTTAGTTAGTTTAATGAGTAAAGCACGCGATGCCATTTGCAATGCGCCATTAGAGATTGTGTGTGTTTTCTGGAATGGAGCCATGGATAGGGAGAAGCATTAGCTTAAACAATCAGAATACTCTTACCTGTTTTGTTCTCTCTCTTAGATTCTTATCCTCATAATGGGGATGATTAGTTAAGGTCCGTCCAGTGCACAGTTTGACTCCTGCTAATAGCTGCATGCTCCCAGCAAACACTGCTGTGTTTGGAGTGTTTGACCTAAACAAATGTTGATAAGTCTGAGGAAGTCGCTGTAGGGGCATTTTTGCATTGCTTGTTACAGATCAGAAGGAAAAAAAAGACTGAAAAAAATATTTTTCTGCCTCCCCTCTATTCAGGGAGCAAACTGTTCAAGCAACTGTGTTTTCTTCAAATATGAAGCAGATAAATCACGATAATACTCTCTAACTGCAAATAAAAAATTTACTCTGCGCTATGAGGAAATTTAGGGAAAACATGACCCTGAAAATTTCATACTACTTCCATATTTCATATATTTCTTGGGTTCATATAGCCTCTGAATATTTGTAAATTTCTATATCCTAATTCTTTTAATATTTCAAGAAACTTACTGGGACTTAGATTTGTGTCTGATATATAAGGTATTCTATATAAAATGGATTATTTAATCTGAATGCTAAAACTTCTTGTTACTGTCCTGGCATTCACCATTTACTTGGAATGAAAACTCTGTTATGTGAGACATTAATCCTTCTATTATGACAACTGTGGGAGAGAAATTATGAAAAAAGTCACTCTAGTTGTAAAAAGTGGGGCGGGGGGCGCAGAAGACGCCAGATAGAAATGCTGTCAATTATTGGTACTGTGATCTCATCTGAAATTCAAAGCCAATCTTTAGAATTGTTATCTAAATAACACTCTTGGTATCCCAGGATTGTTTAAATACCCATAACGCAAAAACAGTTTTTTGCTCACAATCCCCCCAACAAGTTTACAATCTAAAATATATGTAAAGACACAACAGAAGGGCATAGCAAAAAGATAAAGTAAAAATGCCAGGCAACAGAGACTACTATAAACAGGCTAATTAAAAATGGTCATAGTATCCTTAAGTGTTCTCTAGCACTTTGTAGGCATATAACCATGAAAAGTTCTATGAAGACTAACACAACAGAAAGAAGCATACATTAAATCAAGTAAAATGAAATTAGAAAGGAATGTGAATAGTTGCCTAATATCTACATACATGCACATATAGCACCCATAGTATTCAAATAACTGTGACACTTTGGAGCGCACTTCAGGGAGCCTTTTAAAACTGCAGCTATATATTAAGTCTTTAAGCTCCATGATCAGCTTGAAAATGCTAAGAGACAAGTATTAAATTTTACTATCGCCTTTCAAGAGATTATGCTTAGCAAATGAATTAATAATTACAAACCCTTCCTGAAAATTCTTGCACTGGTACATGAATCTCATCTAGGAAGGACAGAGATAGTATTTTTAATAGGCCACTTTAACTCTACTGATAGACTAGTTTTTCAGCAGTTTATAAAACCAGCTTCATTTTAAAGTCTGAAAACACTTAATCTCTTAAAAATTTCTTTTTTTACTTAAAATATTCAAAGTTACAAGTGTCATGAAGCAAATGTTTCATTAAAAGAAATAAATTAATCTTAGAATTTAATACTGTGCAAATGTAATGGCCCTGACAGGCTGTCAGCTAAGACTCATCTCTGAATCTGCAGGAAAGCACAATTCTTTAGACTAAGCTGAAAAGAGTGTGGACTAGATTCACAGAGGGACTTGGTAGAGCTTAGATACCTAACTGAAAAAGATGATTCTCAAAGTACCTTCAACATGTTTCTGTGTTTATGCCTGTGCTGGGAAACTTCTAGTGTGAAAAGTCTGTTTCTGTGTTTGTTCAAGACTAGTTCAAATTTTATAACACTCTGCAGTACTTCTCTCCTGACTTGGCCTTATCAAGGCAAACCTGTAACACTGATTCCTAAAGAGCTCAATATAATGCAAACTTGCAGAATCAAACTTTCTTTAAAAAAAAACCCATAACATGTACCAAAGCCAAAATCACAAGAAAAGAAAAAAACCCCACCATTCCCAAGAGACAGCCTGCAGCCTCTTTTCTTACAAAAGAAAGCCAGAGGAAATGGTGATGGTGCCCTTTTTCCATAAGTTACTGGTAAAAATGCTTGTCAAAAATGTAGAAGATGCAGGTTAAATTCCTCCTCTTTCTAAAAGCATTCACTCTTGCACAGAAGAGGTGAAATACAGCTGAGTACATTCTTTATTTAGCAGGTATTAAGAGTTTTGCCAGCACCTCCTCCTCCTCCTATACCTTAAAAGCAACCTAGTGACCCTCGCTTGCTTTTCAAAAAACTGGCTTATGTGCCTTGGTGCTGGATGGAGTTCAAAATCACGTATTCCAGGTGAAGGCAGATGTTTCTCTGAGACTCAGATTTACATGTTTGAAGTCCTAGAAAATTATAGGCCTTAAGACATATCACTGTCCATATTTTACTGGGGCCAGCTCAGACGGTTCCCAGACCAACACGTGCTACTGCCAGAGCTACTGCAGGCACTCTTTTCCCATGCTTTACTGGGGATGCCAAGAACACAAACCTGGCACAGGATTTCACTGCTGTGGACAGACACTTGGAAGCTGGGAGGTGACACTGAGCTTCATGCAATGTCAGTCCTCCTTAATTACATCTTACAGAACTTCAGCGGGTGGCCGTTACTGAAACAGCCACTAGAGGGAGATACGACAACTAACTAATATTTTTCAGGTACAGGATGATTTCTACATTTCATGCAAGTGTCTTTCTCTAATACTCCTACCCGAGTCAGACACTAACTGCTGTGGTTTGTATCCAAGGCAGCTAATGTGCTTCAAACCACTGAATGACACTTCTCTATTACAGAAAAACGAAGCAATTTTTACAAATGTCTGAACAAATGATGTATAAAATGAAAGGATAATTTGTTTTTATAGCTTTCTGCCAAGCTCCATACCACACCGCCCAACCTGCAAACAATTTATTCTGTATGAAATGTCACTAAATAATGACAAGGACTTACAGGTCAAACTGATTTACATTATATAATTTAAATGTCATTCCAAGCAGACCTGATGGCATTTTGAACAAATAATCTCATTTATTTTTGAAGCTCTAAGCTTTCAACAAGTTAATTACAGCTGAACTAATGGGTAAACTAAGCACTATAATACATTGTATGAAGCTTTTCTTCACCTACACTTAAGAATTCAGAGAATTATACAAATACTAAAGAATAACTCATTAAAAATAAAAGGGTTTTACAGTAACTACTTGCACGGACTCTAAAAGTGGTAGCAATTCTTTCTCTTAAGATGCTAAAGAATTATTGTGAGTTGGTTTTAAGGAAGCCCTACAGAAATCGCCAACATTGCAATTACAGGTTACACCATTAGAAATAAAATGGCTATTTCTATTAAAAGTCCTCCAGAGTTGAACTCTGTAGTTGGCTTTCAAAGCCATAAAATCTGACAAATCTCAGAGTATTCCTTTACTAGTGCCTGGGTATGATATGAATCTACAAAGCAAAGGCGTTTGAGAAAAGGAGATTCTGAAAAGGGGTTTTCAAATATGCGATGTTAGATTTTTTTTTTTCTTTAGAAGAAAGTCTTTTTATTTGCAGAATGCCATATGAAAATATTACAGGTTTAGTGGCAAATGACAGGCAGTAAAGCATATTCAGTCAAACTGTCATGGTTCTTTTTTTTCCCTCTGGTTTGAAAAGACTGAAAATTGCAAAAATGGAAAACAACAGCCACAAAGAAAGAGCAACAAGATGCATTTTTGTTAGTCCCAGCCTCAATTTTATGCATGCATATTTTGTTCACATAAAGGAGTGCACCTACACAGTTGGCATAAACCTACTTTTCAGGCACTATCAAGTTCATGCCTGAATTTTACTGAACAAATCAGTCAATGACAAAGGATAAGCCCAAGAATTTAAAAACAATAATTAAAAAAAAAAGTGTAATATTGCCTTTAAAGTCTGGAATATGTGTTGATTTCAGTGTGATTACCCTTGAAAATCAGGCATGTAAGTAAGAGTGAAGAGTTAAAATTTATAGCTGGTTTGAAATTAAAATATAGCCATTAATATAAATTACTAAATAAAAGAACCACCACTGAAACATGGGTATTCCATTTTTGTAACCTTAGGAACTTTTTGGAAATTTGTGGGGTTTCCACTAATATAAAAATTTGCCTGCTTGTCCCCAACACCCGATTCAAATACAGGTGACGTACAACTATGCTCTGCCAAATCTCAGTCTCGGTTAACTTTTCCACTGTTTTGGCTGTCGTCCGAGATGTCTAAGAAGTTTTTCTATGATTTTTTGGTAACTGCTTATGAAATATTTCACAATTCTAGACAGGTTTCCCCTTTAAAGGCAGAAGACATTGCTTCTTAAACACTTACCAGAAGTAAACAGAGTAGGGAAGTTCACGCTATTGATTTGCTCATTCTACTGATATTCTTCCCCATCTCACAAATGAGCATGTTGTTCCTGTTGTCTTAGGGAGAGAGACCAAAACTAAGAATTTTAATATACCTCCCATCTGGGAACACAGCTGTGAACTATCCCTGGGTCACTGGCAGGACCTTCTTACTTTTTCTTTTTTTTTTTTTTAAAAAAAAAAAAAGCTATAGAAAATGAGGTGGTGGGTAGGAAAAAGCAAAAGACTGGGATATGCAAGATCATTATGTAAAAAACTGCGCTTTGCAATAGATGCAGCCCAATACTATGCAGTAACTTTATTGTACAGATATAAACCTGTATATCTTCCTGAAAACACTATGGTAACTTTAGTAAGGGGAAGAGTAAAAAATACATCTGCAGACACTTCACAGTGGACAGACTAATAGTTGGCTATTATTCAGATTGTATATTTGGACAAGTTAATATGCAGTTAAATCTAAGCAGATAGAAGGGTTTTCTTGTTGTCGAGAGATTGCAAGGCAGATGAGTTATTCGTAATTCACTGCTATACATGACAAATTAGAGCTTCTCATACTGAGTTTTAATAATGAATGATTAGTTCCTGACACCAACCTTGACAGATCATTAACCACAGCAGAATTATCAAGCATTAGTATAGCAAAATATTTTTCTTACACATCAAAACTTAAGAAAATTTGTCCCACTTTGAGAAACTTGCCATAAATTTTGTTGACTTGTATTTAAAGCATAGATAATTAACTCTTCTTCACAGGAATAATATTTCTAAACACAATAAATTCTAAGTAGAAAACTTCCCTCTGTAATTGTCTGTCATGACTTCAAATGAAAAGAGGACAAGCACCAGTTTAGCATTCTCAGGACTAAGAACATGTGAAAAATTATTCTCGCTGGATCCAGTCAAATCCAGTTCATGGCTGGGAATAACTCCACATGCATATTTTATGTATAAATCTATATATAACTCTATATATTGTACACAGGAGACCTGAACTATCAGACATTTACCATCTTTTAATAAAACAGTAGTGCTAAATGGAACTGGCTGGTAAACATCAGTCACAAAAACACGTCAATATGGCTGCAAAGACTCTAAATGATGGAAAAAAACATGGCCTACTTTCAAAATAAGTCAGTGAAGGCTTGTAATATATTTTACTTCTAAATTACTCCTTCTAGTTTATGGATTAAAGAAATACAACGTTATGAAGTGTAAATATGTTGTTACAGGTAGAACAGGCTGGGCAACTGGTTTCACTGAAGTTCATTGCATATGAAAACACAATAGAGGGCTCCAAGAAATACTTCAAATAGTTCAACGTTAAATGTAGTAAATTCAGATTTACTTTCAGGATGTTTTTCTCCAGAACATTAAACTGATTATTTTTTTTTTAATCTTTGTCAGAGTTCCAAATAAAGACAAGTCCCAGGAATATTTCCTTTCAGAACTGAGCCTGAACATTTTCAGTGGTTACTACATGTTAATACAGAACATATCCCTTAAATTCACAGTCCTCCAGAGAACATCCTACCTGGCCCTTTTTCTCAGGATCTTCTACATGCAGTATTCCAAACTGTTTCCACCTAAAAAATACTTTCCTATGCTCCGTGAGAAAGCAGAAGTGATGAGGTGGGGTTGGAATGATTAACTCATACTCCTGAAAGAGACTTTGCACCTAATCTTAGCCATGGCAAGTTCAAGTTCAATTATAAATATTTTGTTTACCATTTAGAACAAATGTTGAGATAATTCTAATAAGTATAAACAATGTACATTATTTTAAAGTTCAAGAAACAGACTGTAGGGTACAGATTTTCCAGCTCTACAACTGTACATCCAAGCTTTTTAAAATTATAAAGTTGAAAAGAGGACACCAGGTTGGGGGGAAAAAATAAAAATAAAATTATTTCACTGCAAAGGTCTATTAATGTAAAGAGGTAGCTATAACATGATGGAAGAAGCTTGACACCTCCAAATTTACCTCTTTCAGCTGGGAAAACTATGTATACTTATGGGAGGAAATGGAGTCAACTGGTTCCCTGATGCACATGCAATACAGCAGCATGATACTGAACAAGAGCAGAGCAGTCTGGGGGACTTTGCATATAGCTGTTCTGCACAGCCGTTAATATGCTAACCTCTTGATAGCCCATTCATCCTTAACTATCTTCACGGGTCACCAGAGTTCACTGATGAGCTGTGACAAATGAGAACACTATAACTAAGAACATTAGATCTACACAAATAGCATTTAACTTAAATAGAGAAAAAATCCTCTTACTTAATCCAGTTCATCAGCTCCACAGTGTCTGGGTCATAGAATTCTCTCAGCTCTGACAGTTCATCCATTATTCCTGGCCAGAACTATAATGCAAACAAAATAAAACAAACTGAAGACAGAATGACCAAAACGAGTTCTGGATTTTGAAACATATTATTTCCTGTTAGCTGGTAACTGATCTTGTCCAGGTTATGGCTAAGTTGCAAGACATAAGCACATCTACCCTTCTTATGAGGGACTGGTGGCTGTCATTACAGTATGAATGTACAGTTTCAGAGTTGAGATCTGCAGCTCCTGCCAGATGTCCAGAAAGAACAAAATTACCTGTTGTGGTGAGCCTGAGGACAGCTTTTCTCAGATGCCCAACTCACTGGAGGTTTCCAGAACTCTATTAGTTAAGACCAGTTTGTATCTTAAAATCTATGGGAAACTAGAAGTTGCCATCAAATACTACTGTTGTGCATTGTATCTACTTTACAAAGGAACCATTTCAGTTCCCTGGACTACAAGATGAATGTTGATGTTTTAAGTTATTTCTTGACAGACCAAACTTTAAGAAAAGTATCAAACAAAGAGGCATCATGTAACAGTTCCACCAAACCATTAAATAATACCTATGATTACAGGAGAAGGTAAGGCCCTGGGAATTAATTTAGAAAGGCAACTTAGAACTAAAGAAAAAAAAAGGTAGGAAATCTGTATCAGAAGTTAAAATCATTAGATGTGCTGTGGATGCCATTAATGGCATTTCAGAAGTTTGAATTAAAAGAGAACTGCTGAAGGAAAAAAGAAAAGTGTGACTAAATGGCCACATCTAATAGACTACTGGAGGGAAGACATTTCAAAATTTACCGAAGACAAAGAATACCTAAATAAAACTGGAGGAGAGAAATAAGGACTGAAATTGATTCTGAAAAGCTTAACCCTACCCCCCAAAAAAAGCTAACA
This sequence comes from Cariama cristata, assembly GCF_000690535.1. Lineage (NCBI taxonomy): Eukaryota > Metazoa > Chordata > Aves > Cariamiformes > Cariamidae > Cariama > Cariama cristata. The sequence continues at coordinate 30,150 of NW_009620096.1, forward strand.
GAGCAAAGATTTATTTAAGGGTTTCTTGTTGTTTAAGCTAGTGAATATTCAAGGACAAAAGGAAGCAATTAAGACAGATAATGACAATGCTAATGACTAACTGATTGCTTTGCATCAGTCTTTACTACAGAGGATGTTATGGTGAAACCTATTCCAAACCTGCTTTCCTTAGATAATAGGGATTGCTGGCTTGCAAAGTGACATGTCACAGGAAGAAGTGTAAGAAAACCCGCCTGATAATCTAAAAAGCCATAAATCATCCAATTTAGATAATACTCATCCAAGAGTTCAGAAGGAATTTGAATGTGACGCTGTTGAGCTACTTAGCAAAAATATGCATTCTTTCACTAAAACTGTAATTATGTAGGAGGACTGGGGAGCAGGAGATATAATTGGGCCAATTAAGATACTTACTAGTTTAACTGTTTACTTGATATATCTGTTAAATTAATAGTGGCTGGTAGATTGAGCAACATCTGAAAGATAGTTATGGCAGTATCACAACATTACAGTTTTAGGAAGTACAGTAGTATTATAATAGACATATTTTTGCTCTTCAGAAGATATCTCGAGAGATTAGTAAAGAAATTAAGCAGTTGTGAAATGAGACTATAGAGTCTCATAATGAATCAAAATTTTCTCTCTTCATTGCTAAACTACCCTGGATAGCTAAACATTTTGAGACCTCACGAGTCTTTCAGGGTGGAGACAGAAGGAAATGGGCTCTGCTTTGCTTCTAGATCATGCTGCAAACCTGCCCTGCAATCTACTGAGAATCTAATGACACTGTGCTAGCTCCTGAATGCTGGGACTATTACATGCATTAACTAATCTACATAGGTTTTTCAAGTCACAATGTCATACTACTGCAACTTTTGAGTGAGTACAAGCCATTTTCACTGGAGGAAAATTTTGGTAGTGGGGCTTGCTACTACTGAATTTAAAAAGAGAATTCTGAGGTAGCAAAATTTTCAGGTAACACTCTGTTTAATTAGTCAAGCCAAGAGAAAACTGGGGAACTTCAAGAGTTCCAAATACAATAGAATAACAATCACAAAGTAAATAAAAAGCATACAAAAATATGGACCCATAACACTGATGTAACAGCGTCATCCTGTAAAACAAGTATATATCAGATTGAGAAAAAGCATACCATGACACAAGGAATAGACAAAAAGAATAAATGGAGTATATCAGGGATGTAACAAACTGTTCAGAATAATAAGTGGCATGTAGAAGAGGTTTCCAACTTGTAACATGCTCATCTCTGTGGTCAAAGTCTTCAGGAAAAGAAGCCTGTTGTCAAGGGGTTTAAATTAGCAACCCAGGGATTTTGTTCTGGACTGGAAAAATCTTAAGGACTTGTAATTTCCAAAAAGGCTTAAAAAACACTTGCATAGGAAAAGGTAATATGACATGTTATTGCTGACTCCTATCAAAACCACAAAGCCAAGAAAACAGAAAGGTGGGATACTTTAAACTGATAATGGGGAATATTTTCCCTAAGGTATGTAATTACTCATTGTAAAATGCTGCTAAGACCTAAAATCTACAAAAATAAATGAAATAACAAACTCTGAACCTGATGACATGACTATAGAAACAAGCTGAATTATTAGGAGATTTAGGTACTAAGGTGGTTGCTTGTTACCCCACCCTACCTCCTTGGTGGATGTATGCCAATTTTTAACTTTCAGGAGTAAAATTAAATCTTCTGTGAGTGAAAATATCATTCCAACTCTCTGTATTGTAGAAAGATTTCAGCTTTCCCTTTCACATTTGCTGTCCCTCTGGCTCATGATCATGGACTTCATCCAGCATAACAATGCTTAAGTTTCTTATTGAATGTCTGGTGTGCTTTGGGTTTTCAGTGTACTTTGATTTATTAACAGTTACTATCCCCAAATCTACACATATTGAGGATATACACCTGATAATTTTTAACTCAATGGCAGTGAAGAACCCAGAGATTTTTAAAAGCTTGCAGCTTTTCCCCACAACCTATCTTTTTTTTTTCTAGCTAGAAAGTTCAGAGTTAGACAATCCTGCTAGCCACAAACTTGGAGGTGCTGAACACTTCACTGATGATTATGGGAGTTCAATACTTCTCAAATACAAGAACACTTATTTTGGATTAAAGAAGTATAAGCATTAATTCTTTGGCCTCTGAGTGTACGTGAAAAGCAAGTACTATTACGTTATTTATAGTTACTGTTGGCCTAAGAATGAAAATGAAGAATCTTCTTAGAGAAACAGGATTAGATACTATGAATAAAAATAAACACGACGTTTTCTTTTGTCATTTCTTCTACAGACGGTCAAGCTTACAAACTTTAGGTTTAAAGGATAAATATGTAACAGTACATACAGGGAGCTCTTCAGTACAGCCAAAGACTGTTCAGATCATTAGTATATGTTGTGCTTTGTGCTGCAACAAATGTATATGTTTGTAGCAAAAGTATTTGGCCATGATGAAGATAAAAATGCAATTTGAGAAACTATATGAATGGATAGTTTATTAGCAAAGAAAAATTAAGATTATTTGGCAAAACCAGGAACTATAGACTTGCTGAAGCTCAGGACCTAATTTTAAGTACCAACAATTTATTCAGGAATGACTGACATACAAACACAAATTGAAGGGTATCATTCTGTTAAGAAGTTAAATGCAATGAATGCAGATACACTTGAAAGCTACCTATAAATAATAGGAAGTGAAACAAATAATATTTAGTACTCATTATATACATGTTGTGTTATCTGCAGCATAGCTAAAGTATGCATGGAAATACTTCAGCACTTTCACTTTATCTAAAAGATGTTTGTGCTATACTATGGAAGAAAACTTGTGTAAATAGAAATACAGATGTCTTATAGGTCTCAAAACATACTGTACCTGAAATCTGAAAGATAGCTAGCATTGTAGCTGCATCTGTAGCTCAACACATTATTGTTCAAGTGATGTATTTGGGAGTGTAGTAACACATGCCCCAAAAGAGGCTTTCATTAGCTTATTCAGGATTAGGTTAATAATCCCATAAAACTCCCATTTTAAGGAATGGTACTAAAGAATAGTTCTTCTAACAAACATAACCATAACAGGTAACGAAATACAAAATTGCCCTACTACTAGTTCAAGAAAACTAGCCATGAGGATTAGTTAACTTTGTAGTGAATAAAATATGCAAGCTGCTAACACCATCCGAGCAGTCACAGTGCATGAACAGACAAATTATCTGGGAAGGAGAAAGGTAATAAGTCTCTGTCATCAAAATCTACTTGCACTGTCAGTTTGTTTCTAAAGATTTTAGAGAGAATATATGAACACATTATCACAGAAGTAATGGATACTTTCTGGATCAATCTCTGTAAGAATTTTTGTTCTGACCACTGTAAGGGAATCTGGTGACAAATTTTATCTGTGTCAGGTTGGCTTCTTTCCTGAAGGCTCACTAACTCTTACAGCTCTGCAGAAAAGACACCCATGCAAAAATACCCACTCCTCTGGTAACTGAACTGCAACAACTGACTTAAGCAAACAAATCCTGAGAAGTGATGTATTTCTTTATTCCCACTAAGCACTTTGAAAAATGGTATTTTTAATGTCAATAAAAAGTATTTCCTATATTTAGAGGAAACACAAAACGGATGCTTTTCAGGCAGACTAAGCACAAACTAATGACTGATCTAAAGCCTATGAAAATCAGTGACTTCTGTTGACTTCAGAATTGAATCTGACAGGATTTAGGAACTTCACATCTGCTCATGAAGAGTGGGAGTAAAATTATTCCTAGTTTATCTGTCACATTAGACTATCTATTAGAATGTCATGCTCTTGGCATCACCCATGTCAAAAGAAATGTCATTATTTCTATCATTTTCAGAGATGATGAAAATGGCAAATGACTTCCCTAACCAGCATACTAATAGGGAAAAAAAAAAATTCCTAAAAAGTCCTCTAGCAGAATAATACAAAAATTTAAGTACAATACATCACACTAACTTTACTAAACAAACTGTTAGGAGTATTTTTTGACTTTTTGTTTCAGTGTTTTAAAGGAGGGAACAGGTTTCTAGACTGAATTCTATTAGCAGCTTTCTTAACTGTTATGCTTTACTACTGCCTTTTTAACTTTAATAATGAAATTCACTTTGAGTTTCTCCAAAGGTAATTCTTTAACACAAATATTCTCATTTCACACTAGGTATTGCAGAAATAACTTCTTCATCAAAGTAGCATCTGAATTTTTTGTCTTTGTAAATACAGATTAAAAGAATGGCATGTCCATTAAATTAATGTTCTAAATCTCACTTCTATGACAAACTAATAATCTTGTACATGTTATTACTTTAAATATGTTTTATGTATTTACATTTAAACATTTGACAATCACAGTAATTTGTTTCTGGGACAGACTGAAGATAACATAAGTACTTGACTAGTTTAACAATTCCGTACTTTAAAACATGAGAAGAGGCACAGCAGTAGAGAATGTTATGATTATTTCTGCTCCTACAATGAATCACTACACAATTTAACCATCAGTATCTTATCTGCAACTTAGTTAAAACCAAAACAGACAACTTACATTTCCATAAAATTATGCATATAAAAAACACCTGGTAACTTACACAATCAGACACATATTTGTATCTATGAACAACTACTTTGGATCAAATGACCCCAACTGATCCTTTACATACAATTTCATATGCATAAAGGTTCCAGCACTTCAGGTAGTCTATCCTAATCTTTAAAATTCAGCTACAAGTCTTGTATGTAATTATTTATAGAACAACATCCCTTTATGAGAAAAGGAAAATTCCATGCAACTGAAAAACGCCAAAACATTGAGAGAAAGTATTTCTTACCTTATATGAAATATATAGTAATGTAATTACTGGTACAGAATACTTAATCACATGCGTCTAAGAGAAATCAAAAAAAAACCTGGTTATTCTGATGATACATTTATTTACTTCATTTTTAATGTATTGACAACTGACATTTATCATGTGGTGGAATTTACAGTTTGTATTAAGATCATATTCTGATTTTGTTTTCAAGTAAAATCCTTACTACAGACCCATCACAAATGATGGATTTATATCTATATACTTAAATCTATCTTCTACAAAGTGGAAAAAACTGTATCATTCAGTATAATAAACGGCAAAGGTCTTCTCAGACTGCTGATGATTTCTTAATATGGTGACTAAGACTTTTTTAGTAAAATTGTGGTTATTTTTCATAGGCACATCTATATTGCCATCTAGTGTATCCAAATGGAATTGTTTAATACATAAGCCACGAGAAAATACATTTTACTTACTAAATTTATACAAATGTACTTCAGAGATATCCAGTTTAAGAGGACCGCAAACAATATTAATTTCAGATGTCTTACAATTCTGAGTCTTGATTTGGTTTGATAATGGAGCAAAACCAAATTTCATTAAATGCTCTAAATATAGTGCTAACCCTCTGTGATGTGTAGAGATTAATGCACTTCAGGATAAGCTTCCATACTTCTGTACTGCACAGGCCAAAAGATGCAAATACACACATGTGGGATGTCCAGAGGTACTTCATTCTGGAAGAATACAGACAAGTTTTTGTTGATCATCTGGAGCTCTGCTAAGCCGTGTTGATGAGAGCAGTTATGTTAGAGAAATTCCGAACACAGTGTTCTTAGACTTTCAGGACTCTGAAATAACAGAGTGAAAGACTGACTTTGCACTTTGTTAGCTGCTCTTGAGAAAATGTGTGCTGCTAAACTTCCAAACATTCTTTTCGGCAGGATTTTGGGAAATCCCTCAGTATACAAGCAGAAGTACACCACGGAGAGAAAGAAGGTTCATGATCCTATCACTTTGTGGTCAGTGTATTTCACAGTCTTACCAAAATATACCCAATTGTCTAAAAAAGCCTTTAGTAGAAATTAAAAAAAAATATACCTCATTGTGCTTAATGCCAGACATCCAAAAAGAACTGTGTGAATTAAGTTGTAAGCAGCATCAGGCTTCAGTGTTATTGTGCATTCTTCCATTTTTTCCATGAATTGGACTTGATTTAAACCACTAATTAAACAGAAGAAATAAGAAGTGTTCTATTAAGATAATACATTTCACATAGTTGTCTGTATTTTAAAAAGCATTCAATCCTTCTAAGGCTAAAGAGCAATACTGCTGCTATCAGTCCACAATTTTGTGTTATATCTGTGATATAATTAAGACTGACAGCACCAACTTGGTGCAACATCAGGTATTTATTTTCATGTCTAGTTTTTTGGAAATGCAATGGGTTTAAACAAGCTGTTTTAGAATGAGAAAAAATTGTTTACACAAAGGCATATTTGGTTTATCGCTTGAAGCAGCTATTCCCACAGGGTTCACAGGGCTTTTGATGAGAGTGGAGGACTTTACCGTGGTTTGTGGGGCTATGCTACTAAAGCCATAGATTGGAAGTAGGTTTACAGAAAAGAGGTGTTGAAAGGACTGGTTATTGCTTGAAGCGGATAGTCTTGTGAATGCAGAGGGCTGATCAAAAAAACAGAAGCTGCTTAAATGTGTGGGTTTTCCCCGTTTTTTTTGAGTGGGGGATAAATGAGATAACCAGGCAGTGTTAAAAATTAGGGTAGTATTTGGGATTACATTTAGGATTACAGAAGGTAAGAGCTGCAGAGTCTTTTGTTTTTAAAACTGATTGATGCAGTATCATTTTTGAGAGGCTAGTTGAACAGTACCAAAACGCCTTACAGATGACTGACTTCACCAGTATCATAACATAGTTTTAGAATCGGAATGTCTTAGATCCTCTCCCTCTCTCTCTCCCCCTTTTAACCTGTTTTCCATAAAATCTACCATGAGTGGCGCTAGTTATGTAATACTCAAATTCTTGTTTAATCAAGCTTTATATCATCCCTGCTAACTTTTGCCCAGGTTGTAAATGTAAAACTGAGAGGTCTATAACGAACCATTTCCTTTTATTTCAAATAGCAGCTCAGTACTACTTTTCTTCTAGTGTCCTGTAACTTCCTCCAAATCCTACAGATTAGCTACAGGAACTGGTAACAGTGATGCACAGTTGCAGTCTACCAGTCCTGCTTCTTCACACAGACTGTAGGCTGTTAAGCACAGACTATCCTAGCTCATTTCTGGGCAGTTTGAGGATATCACCAGGGAAATCCTTGATTGGGAGTGCTTTGCACAGAGAAAATGTAATGAACTAAAGAAACTAACAATATTTTCTACAAAGACATCCTTCCCCAGCTTCCCCTCCGCAAAAAAACCCAACCAAACAACCTTACACATACTGCGAAACTTCAAGAGCAAAGAAGACAGCTTGAAGGAATCTAGGGTAGAATGTTTCTTTGTTTAGTCGCACTACATCTTTTACATTTTTAGCTTTAATAGGAAGTTACTTATTTTGCCTGATCTTTCTATTATATGTCCTGTTTCCTTAGTACCTGCGGAAAGTAATACTGTATGCTGCTGTATTCAACTGTCAGTTCCTTAGCCTGTTGAAGAAGAGAAAATTGATATATACGTGAATTATTTTTAAAACATATTTTACCTGAGGTTCTGAAAGGCAACAATTACAGCTGCTACTGTCATAAGGAAGAGAACAAATATGTAGACGTAAAAAAGTAATGTATCCGAGAGTCTTGAAAAAGTATTTAATGGTAGTAAACCAAAAGCTTCTTCGCAAAGATACAGGTTAGCATCAAAATCTCTAAAGAAAAAAGAATAATCCTTATCATCATGTATTTCATAACCTGATGTCAAAAAGGACCAAAGTCATCTTTTTTGCCCAGCAATTATAAAGCCAGAGTTGTGCAGATTATTATGAAAAAAAAAAAGTATGACATAAGCATGAGGTAAAAATGCATGATTTATCACCAAGATTTTACATGAGAACAACCGCAGGCTTCACCTTGTGAAGTCATACAAAAGAGTAAAATTGCAGCTAAATCATACCTTGTTGCCCCAAATCCAAATTTTGCTTTCAGGAATTTGAATATATGTTCATCTGACTCAAGAGTAAGAATTTTCTACAGAGGGGGAAGAAGAAAGGTAATTATATTTTAAGTACCAAAAAACTAAGCTTCACACAGTAAATGGGTTTCTTCATCATTTAATGAAACTGTGAAGCAAAACAGGCTTACTGAGATAGGGTGCTCTGCAGCCAAATAAACATTCAGTTTGTAATTATAGTCCTGTGGTCCAAAGGGCAAGTTACTTACTTTTTAGAATATCTACTAGGGTTAGCTTCTTACTTACAGATAAAGATTATCCAGGACAAGTTGGCTTTAGCTGTATTTTTTTAATTTCAATGACTGCTATCTTACTGTGATTCTTTTAATTTCCACGTGTTCTAAATTTTAATCTGTTGATATAGCTCTCTTGAAGAGACTAAAACTCAAAAGCAGAAAATGTGTTACTGACACTAATGTCTGCAGAATCTCTGTGCACAAGAAGCAACTAAAAATATGGTATAGTCTACAACATTTCTATAACAAGTATTCATTTTTAACTGCATTCCTTGAGAAGTAAATACAATGAAAAGCTTTGCAAATGCTTAGTAGTATCAGAATGCAGTATAAACATACACTTGTTATAAAATTACAGGTGAGCTTCAGGTTACAAATACATATTCAATTATTTGTTAATTTATGATGTTTTAAGAATATATTTTAAAATCTATGTATCAAAAAGATTAGTAAAATGATCTTTCATTTCTAAAACGCAGTCTCTGAAATGCGGTGAAATCTCCATGCAATTTTTATTTAATGATATTACTGTAGGTGATTAACAAATAGCTTTTACGTAACATGTTTTGTAAGTTTCTATGTTAAAAATTATTTGCTTACCTTGATGAATTTATTTATTAGAAGAGTCAAGCACAAGACTAATAGTACATGGAAGATAAGTTTCCCCAGCCTATTCAGCAAGGCACCCTTTTTAAGGTTTTTCTAGAAAGAAGAAAATATCAATATTTCAGTACTTTTTTGTACATATTTGGAACAAAATATTAGTATTTCAGTAAATTTGTATGTATTTGGAAAAAAAGCCACACAGACTATTTGAAATTGCTTATTTATTAGGCCTGATCAGGATCAAATTTGTATTAGGTTCACGTAAGCGAAAATGTATACATCACAAAGTATCCAGAATAAAGATATATTTCTTCCACAAAACTGAGGGAACAATATCATAAAAACTCGCCAGCATATTAATCTGGCAGAGTTTTGTAACTAGCAAAATAGTGTTCCTTCAGAGGTGACCTCGTTATATTTATACAACTGCTGGGACCCACTGCAACTGTGGCTGTGTTCCAAGATTCCCCAAATTTCAACAGTATTGTGTGCCTTTTGAAATATCTATTCATTAGACCTTCCACCTCAACGAGGCAAAGGTGTCTTCTGGCTCTAACTGTCAGCTGATAGGATTTTGAGCAATTTTCCAGTTCAAAGCTCCAGATCTGAGAGCGGTT